>NC_050576.1:249663447-249963447 GCF_011100635.1 Trichosurus vulpecula | reverse complement strand
CTGTATGTTTTGATCTTCTTTGTCACCAAAGAAAGATTCCAGAGTCTGAGACTGAATCTGGGTGCGTTTTCATTGCCTGGTCATATTCCCAACCAACTAACTTGACCCTTGAGTTTTTCAGTGGGGTATGACTGCTTTTAGAGTTAAGAGAACTACGTTCCAAGCTTGGGGGGATGCGCCAGCTCTGTCACACCAGCACTCCTCCTTCTCCAAGAACCCCCAACCTGGACTGGACTTAGAACTTCAGCAGGCTCTTCACTCCTGCTCTGATCCGCCACTTAATTCCTCCCACCAGGTGGGCCTGGGGCCGGAAGCAACTGCATCTGTAGTTCTGTAGCTGCCCCATCTCTGCTGCCCCCGGGCGGTAGCCGAACCCCGAACTCCTTCTACTCCCGCAGATTTTCCCACTAACCTTCTCTGTTGTCTTTGGTGTTTGTGGGTTGAGAAGTCTGGTAAGTGTTGCAGCTCACTGATTCAGGGCGCTAGGGCACACCCCGCCTGGCTCCTGGTCTGTTTGGTCCACGCTGCCCATGCTGGTCTCTGTTCTGCTCCACTCAGCTCCACTCCCAGTTCCGTGCAGGATAGACCTTACCTAGAGACCATCTAGGCTGTCCTGGGCTGGAACCCTGCTTCCCTCTGCTCTTTTGTGGGTTCTGCAGTTCTAGAGTTGGTTCAGAGCCATTTTTTATAGGTTTTTGGAGGAACTCGGCAGGGAGCTCATGCTAGTCCCTGCTTTTCAGCCACCATCTTGGCTCCGCCCCCCTCCAATCTAATTTTTACATAGTATTTTCTTCAGTGGTCTTTTGGACCTCCTTTCCCATTTGGCTAATTCTGCCTTTCAAGGCATTCTTCTCCTCGTGGGCTTTTTGGAGCTCTTTTGCCATTTGAGTTAGTCTATTTTTTAAGGTGTTGTTTTCTTCAGTATTTTTTTGTGTCTCCTTTAGTATGTCATTGACTTGTTTTTCATGGTTTTCTTGCATCCTTCTCATTTCTCTTCCCAATTTTTCCTCTACTTTTCTAACTTGCTTTTCCAAATCCTTTTTGAGCTCTTCCATGGCCTGAGACAAGTTCATGCTTTTCTTGGAGGCTTCTGATGTAGGCTTTTTGACTTTGTTGACTTCTTTTGGTTGTATTTTTTGGTCTTCTCTGTCACCAAAGAAAGATTCCAAAGTCTGAGTCTGCATCTGAGTCCATTTTCACTGCCTGGCCGTGTTCCCAGTCAACTACTTGACCCTTGAGCTAGAGTACTTTGTCCCAAGCTTGAGGGGCTGTGCTGTTGTTTTCAGAGGTATTTCTACACAGCAAGCTGTGACACACCAGTGCTCCTCTTCCCTCAAGAACCGCCAACCTGGACCAGACTCAGATCTAAGCAGGCTCTGCACGCCTGCTCTGATTCACCATTTAATTCCTCCTACCAGGTGAGCCTGGGCCCAGAAGCAACTGCAGCTGTAGCTCTGTAAGCAGCCTCAGAGCTGCACCATGTCTGCCACCCCCGAGGCAGTGGCTGACTGGGAACTCCTTTCACTCTGTCCCCACAGTTTTTTCCCACTAGTCTTCTCTGTTGCCTTTGGTGTTTGTGGGTTGAGAAGTCTGGTAACTGCCATGGCTCACTGATTCACGGCACTAAGGCCTGTTCCACCCGGCTCCCAGTCTGGTTGGTCCAGGCGCAGCTCATGGTGGGCTCTGCTCCATTCTGCTCCCAGCTCTGTGTGATAGACCTTACCCGGCCACCACCCAGGCTCTCCTGGGCTGGAGCCCTGCTTCCCTCTGCTATTTCATGCGTTCTGCAGTTTTAGAATTTGTCCAGAGCCATTTTTATAGGTGTTTGGAGGGTCCTGGGGGAGAGCTTTAGGCAAGGCCCTGCTTTCCAGCTACCATTTTGGCTCCACCCCTTAGTTTAGATAATATTAAAAAAAACTAAAATAAAAACCTTTGGATGTAATTGCCACTGATGTGTATGGGGGTGTGTATGTAAGAGAGGAGAATAAAAAAATATTAGGCAGACACTGTATGTGAACAAGGAACTGAATCCAGAATTGAGGGGAGGAGGAAGAAATAAAACTATGCACAAATGTGTCTAATGAACATGGTACAAAAATATTCAATAAAGAATTAGCAAAGTAGCTACTACAACAAATTAACTAGATTATTCACTATGACTAAGTTAGATTCATAGCAAAAATGCAGGGTTAGTTCAACATTAGGAGCTCTCTAAAATAATAAGTGATATTAATAATAAAATAACAAAATCACATGATTAAATCAAGATACAGAAAAAAATCTGTTGATAATGTTTAAAAAAAACACTGAAAAGTAAAGAAATAAATGAACCTTTCCTTAATATGGTAAATGATATCTATTGAAACCTAAGAACTAATATTACGCATAATGGATAATCATTAGAGATTTTTCCAATAAGATTAAGAGTAGGAGAAGGAGGTCTGCTGTCACTAATATTTGATAATATAGTCTTAGACATGCTAGTTACAATAAATAGAACAAGAAAATGCACTTAGAGGAAGAAACACACCAAGGACAAAATAAAATTATTGCAATGTGAAAGTTATAGAATGTTTTAGACCACCCTAGAGATTCAACCAGAAATTAATTTTAACTGTTAATAACTTCAGAATAGCAATAAGATACAAAATAAACCCACAAAATCATCAGCATTGATGCATATTACTAACAAAATCCATCAGGGAGAGATAGAAAAAAAAAGCCCATTTAAATAAATAAGGAATAAGTAAAATATTTGAAACTACACCTACCAAAATACACTTAGAGTCACAGATAGAATATTCACCAAAATAAAGGAAGATTTAAAAGACTAGAGAAATATTAACCCCACCCCACCCATGCCTGCCATGCATTCTTTTCTCTCTCAGCTCAAGCAACACTTTTTCTATGAAGCCTTTTCTATTTCCCCCAATAGCTAGTGACACCCCTCCTATTCCTTCCTCTCAAATCTCTGTGCATCTAGTATTTATTTTGCTTACATTCACATCTGATCTCCCACAGAAAAAGACTTTCACTTTTGTCCTTACACTCACCAGAGTCTAGTACAGTGACCAGCACATTTTAGGTGACACAGGACCTAGAGTCAGGAAAATCTGAATTCAAATCTGACCTCAGGTACTTACTACCTGTGTGATCCTACATAGGTCACTTAACATACCTCATGGGGATATAATAGCACATACCTTCCAGGGCTGTTGTGAGGATCCAATGAGATAGTATTTTTAAAGTATTTAGTGTAGTACCTGGCACAGAGTGGCTGCTTAACAAATGCTTGTTCCCTCCTACTTCCTACCACCCCCCCCCAACCATAACTGATTGACTAATTTAAGGCAATAATCATTTTCCAATATGCTAGATTCTCTTTATGTTTCCTCATCAAAGTATGGTTCCATTATTAATGAAATGGAAACCACAGTGGATTAATTTAAATAGAATAAGTTTAAATACTGTCTCTGCTACTGTCTATCCATGGGACCCCAAAGAAGCCCTTTCACCCCAGTGGCTTTAGTTTCCCTCATACGGAAAATGAGAAGGTTAGATTAGCTCCTAAGGATTTTTCTAGTTCTAAAGTTCTAAGATCCTAAATACCCCAAATGGGTAGGATGGGTAAAATCAACATTAAAATAAGGATTAAAAAGGTGATATTCAAGGGTGAAATCTACTCTTCAAAAAACCAAAAGATTCTACTCTCTCCTGACATACTTCAGGTATAAGTGAAGAGTAAAATATTGGTAGAAAAATGAGGAATAACAAGGAATATATTTCCCAAGCCATTCAGTTGAAAATCCTAGCCGCTTATAGAATCAACAGTGACACAATCAATGTTAACAAAGGGGATTATTTCCTGTCCCATTACTGGGCAGGTGAACAGAAACCTCACCTTCATTTGCTTTCCGTCAATGCTTCATTTTTCCATGACAGAAATATAAGGTTGTTTTTTTTTTCTTTTCATCATTAATCAATCTTAGACTAAAGAGCAAGTTTTTATCCTAATGGATTTGGCTTCGTATCATGAAGTACTTTACAACCTGAGGAAAAAAAAATATCTTAGAAGCCACTTCCTATTTCTATAGTGTCAGGAGTAAGGTCAGCCTTGCTACATTTCCTGCTCAGTTGTATTTAGTGGGAATTAATGAAAAGGTCCAGGGAAGCGTGAGCTGGCACATTAACACGCAGTGGAGGGTTTGGGTTTGTTTTTTAATGTGTACTGACTTTTAAAAGAAGATGAAAAAAACCCACAGCTGAGGCAGAACTGGTGTCCAATAGTCCATGGGGTAGCCCCTGACTGTGACCCAAACAGATTCTCCTGACTCTGTGTCTTTGTGCAGGTGGTTACCCTTGCGATGCAAACTCTCTGCTTGGTATCACTAGTTTCCTCCAAAGTTTAGCTCAAGCACCCTCTTGTACATGAGGCCTTTCCTAATTCTCCTGGTTCCTAATACTACCTACCCAACTGTTCCCAAATTGCTTTAAATTTGTTTTATATACATACATGTATTTTAAATGTATTTTGTATACATATATGTATTTCACATACATACACATTTGGTATATGTGTATGTATTTTGTATACATATAATTTATGTGTAAATGTTGTGTCAACTAATAGCATAATTATAGCTAGCATATACATGATACTTTTAAAGTTTGCAAAGCAATTTATAAATATTATCTCATTTTTATCTTCAAAATAACCATAGGAGGTCAGTGCTATCATTCTCCCCATTTTAAAAATAAGGAAATTGAGACAGACAAAAGTTAAATGACTTGCTTAGGGTCACAGAGGTAACAAGCATCAGAGGCCAGATTAGATCTCAGGCCTGGCTCTCATCTGCTATGTCACTGAGCTTCATAGAACATAAATAAGCATGATGAATTGATTCTTTGTATTTCAAGGCACAAGCAGCTAGATGGCAGAGCAGACAGAACTCTGGATCTAGAGAAAGAAAGAGCTGAGATCAAATCCAGACTCAGAAATTTGCTAGCTGTGTGACTCCAGGAAAATTACCTGACCTCTGTCTGCTTCTATTTGTTTCCTCAACTGTTATATGTGGATACTAATGATACATCCACTTCCCACAACTGGTATAAAGTACTTAGCAAGTGCCTGGCACATAGTAGATTCTAATAAATGCTGGTTGCCTTTCCCCCTAGCCTTCAGTGTAAGGATCAGGGCATCTAACTTAAGATACACATTGTGAAAGTAGAAGAATTTCAGGTTTGGCATCCCATCCAAGATTTATGTTTTCATGGTTGCCTCCCTGGAAACTGAGCTTCCTTCTTTTGTTTCCTTACTCTTTCCAAGAATTCTCTAGCAAACAACCATTTCCTACTGGACCTCAGGGTAGCTCTGGCCATTCCCAGTCTGGCTGAAATAGCTAGATGATTAGTTTCTCAACGTGAACATATGCAGTAGATATAAGCAAACCAACATTCATTCCAGTCAGCCCACTCTCATGTTAGAATTCCACTTGAGTACAAAGAATCAGAGTTTTTTAGGAACATTCTAATTCTTTAAGCCCCCCAACTAAAATTAAACTTTGCTTTGTAGTCATTACTTCTGTCAATTTTTTGATAACACCTATGACTTCACTGGTGAAGGAAATCCTTGTAAAGCCCACTAATACTTCAGTAGGTGATGTGATAAGGTGTTTTGGCCAAAGCAATTCATCACTTCTTGTCCAACGTAATACTAGTGAGGCACCATGAATTTAACCTAAGGGCCTACACAGATGGCATACACAGATGCTGCCTGGAAGACTGGCTCTACAGCTGGGGGCCTGCCAATGCCAGAGCTTATACTTTTGTGATATGGCCTTCAAAGACTTATAGTCACACCCATACCACAACGGAATAGGATTCCATTAGAGTTAGTTTTTGCAAATAATATTGAGCAATACATAATATTTCAACAATTTTCTAGTCACATTCTCTATTTGATACAAACTGCTAGAAAAATTAGAAAGCAATCTGGCAGAAAATAGATTTAGAGCAATACCTTACACCATATTCCAAAATATATCCTAAATGGATAAATGATCTTAATATTAAGGACCATGCTATTAAAAATATCAGAAGAGAGATAGACCATATGCTTCTCACAGCTATGGGTAGGAGATATAGTCTTAACCAAACAAGAGACAGAGGCAGTTATAAAAGGTAAAAATAGAAAAAAAATTGATTACATGAAACTGAAAAGCTTCTGTACAAACAAAATTAATGCACCTAGAATAAGAAGGGAGCAGTCTAATGGTAAATTTTTTTAAAAAAATCTTTGTATAAAATTGCTCTGATAAGAATTTTCGATCTGAGATATTAAACAATTAAGAGATATATATATATATAACCAATAGCCATTCCCCAGAAGATAAGTGGGAAAAGGTTATGAACAAACAGTTCTCAAAAGAATAATTGCAATGTATTGACAATTATATGAAAGAATTGTCCAAATCACCAATAATAAGAAAAAAATATAAATCAAAATAACCCTAAGGTTCCACCTATACCCTATAAATTGGTCAAGATGACAAAATTGTTATTGTAAGTATTGTATGATGGATTACAGGTGGAGCTGTGAACTGGTACAACCATTTTGGAAATTAATTTGGAATTATGCAAACAAAGTGACTAAAATGTCCATAACATTTTGATCCAGAGATTCCATTACTAGGCTTGTAACCCACAGGCTTGTAGCTGATAAGAAGAGAGGTCACATACATACCAAAATATTTATAGCAGAGATTTTGTGATAGCAAAGAATACTAAACAAAGTAAATACTCATTATACTTTGAATGGTGTAAAGTCAATTGGCTTTCCCACCCAATAGGCCTCAGTGGGGCCAACAAAGAGAGGCCTGATTAGAGACAGGCCCACACCCTTTCACTAACTAGGTTTGAGGCCCCAGGCTAGTTAGCAAACTAGTTTGCTAGTCTGTGGGAGGCTGAAGCCCTCAGAGCCCTAAAGGGAGTTGTTAAGACCAGAGCTCATAGTATGTGCTGTGCACTGAGTTCTAGTCAATCAGATGACTGCTAGGACTGTATAAAAAGAGAGCTTAGAACTGGGAACAGCAGAACTGGGAGCAGCTCAGCAGAGAGCAGCAGGATTTAGGAGCAGACATCAAGAAGACATTGAGGCAGCAGACACAAAGGGAGAGCCAGTATTGAAAGAGACTGCAGAGTGGAGAGTGCAAAACAAGAGAGAGTTGTGGAGATCAAGGAACTTGAAGTCAGCAGAGCTGCAGGAGAGAGTGCTGAGCAGAGAGTTAGGATTTGTGAGTGACTTTTAACAAAAAGGCCCTAGCAGTGGGAGAAGTTACAGTATGGCTTGGCTCCTTGCTATAATACTTTGTTATAATTTCCTTGTCACTACATTGAGGTGGGCTACTATATGGAATTGGAACCAGTGGTCCTAGGACTGGATTTTCTCATGTCTAAATAAATGTTATACTTCCTCTGCCTTCTATCTATATTATTTCTTATACTTCGAGATTCTGAACCATTCAGGCATGTCCATGGCCCTCTTCGAGATCATGAATCTTGCCTTACTGCTATAAATGGCTAAACAAATTTTGGCACTTGAATTTAATTTAGAAAATTTGTTTTTGATGCTAGTTTATCTAAGAAAGGTCAATAACAAGATATTCTAATTAGGACTTTGATTATTCAGGCCATATGTTTCCACATTTTCAACCTCTTCAGCTTGGAGTTCTTTCAATTACTTCACACTCCTGCTGTCCAGGAGTGGACAAGAACTGAGTTCTCATCTAATGGGAACTCTATTGTGCTTTGAAAGTCTGTCACCCTACTGATTAAAACTCAGAACACATAGAAGTTTTAGGAAATTTAAACACCGAAAGAAGCTTCTAATGCAATACTCTTGCCTTATAGATTTATGGATGCAGAAAATGAGGTTTGAGAAGGAATCTACCTGACCTACTACCTCTATAACCTTACAAATGATGGTTTAATTCTACCAGTTTAGACCATTAAAGTCTAAAAATGCAGCTGAACTTGGTTCCATGCATTAGGTAGAAATCCTCTATTTTCAGAAAGATATGAAATTTCCAGAAATATTCAGAAAGACATGGAGTGACACAGGATGAGAAGGATCATATACTTCAGGAGTAAAATGGAATTTTAAAGATGATTTAACTCCACTCCCTCATTTCACAAATGAGGAAAAGTCCCCCAGAGTTGGACTGACTTGTCTAAATCACGCAGGGGTTTGGAATCTGGTAGCAGAGAATCTAGTACAGGGAGTGGGGAGGCACTGGCCAGTCCAAACTCAGGGTTCACCATAGGTCAACTGTGGCCACAGTAGTATGCACATGTACAAATGTGCATGTGAGCAAGTGAAATAGAGATCAATTTGGGCTATATGTTAGGAAAAAACTTTTTACCAATTAGAGTTATTCCAAAGTAAACTGGGCTACCTGGAGAGGTGAGGGACTCTCCTTTCTTCCCTAAGTCTGGAAGTCTGCAAGTAAAGAAAGAAGGACCACTTGTCTCATATGTGGTAGTTAGGATTCCTTCCATGTATGGGTTGTACTAGGTAGAGGCTGAGGTCCCTTCTAGCTCAAATTTAGTGATTCTGTAAAATTGTTTATTTAAAGAAAGGAAAGTGAAAAATGAGTAGCCAACCCTCAGGAAAGTGTTATCACTTTGGATGTCTTTATGTGAACAATTTCAATTTCTGCCCTGAACTATTTCTGTTGCAAGGTCATGGATATACTCTTGAGCATTTGTAATGAAGCAACGTGGAATTTGTGGGGAAGCACCTTTAAGTCGATATAAATTCATAGGCAGGGCTATTTTAATTCAACATCTTCTAAACAATGCTGGGCAGCTGCTCAGGCACAAAGGAAATATGGCTGCTATCAATGGCAGGCCATTAATGCAATAAAGAAGATGGTCCTCCATGGTGATAAGTAACCATGCTCTCCAAGTTATTCATGTTGTTGAATAAAACAATTCAAACAATCAATTTAGCCTCAAATACGTTTTGTCTTGTAAAACATTTGAGTCATTAACCTCAACAATGTCAGTGTGCTCTCACTCTGGAATCCAGTGAAATTAGTGTCCAGGGAAATATTTGAGAAAACAATTCATGGGGAGTAATTTGTTAATGCATTACCGACTCCTGTTACAGAGAGCAACTCTCAAGTGCATTGTAAAGGATTTAGTAACTTGAACCACAGAGGAAGGAAAGAGCCATAAAAAGACACAGAGAGCTTGGAAGTGTATTCAACTGGTGTATGTCATTTGTTGTCTAAAGAGAAGGGTGAGTGTGAGAAATACCAGGGGCCAGGGTTCATGTTTTTACATGACCCAAAGCATCTTTTCATTCCTATATATAGCATGTAAGCAGTGTAGCAAAGGTCATAGAGATAGGTAGGTGAGTCAGCAAGGTTACTAGAAAACAAATCCTAACTGACCACTAAAATTAGCCACTCCTTTTTTCCCAATGGCTCTTTATCTCCTATGCCTAGGATGTATTCCCTTGGCATCTCTAACTCTTTTGAATCCCAAGCTTCCTTCAACATTCAAATCAGATGTCATTTTCTGTAGGAGGCCTTTCCTGGTCCCACCACATGCTAGTACTCTCCTTTCTTAGGTTACCTTGTACCTACTCAGTAAATATTGGGAAAATACCTATATATGTGCATGTTGTCTCTCCCAATAGAGTGCCAGTTCCTTAAGAAGAGAGGTGTCAATATTATTAGATGATCAGTTATGATGGACTTCTCTCTTTTCAGCAACACAATGATCTAAGACAGTTCCAAAAGGCTCATGAGGGAAAATGCTATCCCCATCAGAAAAAGAACTGATGGAGTCTGAATGCAGTTTGAAGCAAACTATTTTCACTTTTTTTCTTTATTTTTTTTCCTTTTGCAAACTATAATTGTTTTGCAAACTGTTTCTTCTTTCACAATATGACTGATAATGGAAATCAGTTTTACATGACTGCACATGTATAACCTATAACAAATTATTTACCATCTTAGAGAGGGGGAAGTAGAGGAAGGGAAGGAGAAAATGTGGACTCAAAATTTTATTTTAAAAATGAATTAAAAAAAAAAAGAAGAGAGCCTGTCCTATTTAAGTCTTTGTTATCAGCCAACAAGCATATATCAAGTGCTTGCTCTGTGCCACCCCTTGTGCTAAGTGCTTGGGATATAAAGAAAGGCAAAAAATAAGGAACTCACATTCTAACAGGTTAGACAATATACAAATAAATATGGATATACAAGATAGGGATGTAAAAATGAAAAGTAACCTTAGAGTGAATGAAGCTATTAGCAGTGGGGGGAGAGGTTGGAGATCGGAGAAAGCCTCATGCAAAAAGTTGAATTTGTACCTGTCCAGAACACAGTAGGTGGTAAATAAATTCTTGTTGCCTGTTGACTCATTGTAAAACTTGTTTTGCATAGATTGGTGTGCACACATTGTACACATTATCTCTACAGATTGCCATAATTTGTTTTCACTTTGTGCTCACTCCTACTGCCATTTTTGAATGTCTGATTTAAGGAAAAGAGCAAGAAAGGTTTGTGATCATTTAGTACAAACTCTTTATTTAATTGAAGCCTGGAATGGGGAAGGGACTCATTAGAGGCCTTTCCCTCTTTTTCTCAATGCCAGTGTTCTCCCTTTGGGATCACCTCTCATCTATCTTGTATGTGTCTTATATGTACACAATTGTTCGCATGTTGTCTCCCCTGTTAGAAGGTCCCTGAGGGCAGAAACTATCTTTTGCCTTTCTTTGTACAAAATATCAACATCTTACACATAGTAGGCACCTATCCAATGCCTGTTGATTAACTGTCCACATCACACAGCTAATAAGTAGAAGAAATGGAATTCGAATTTGACTCCAAATCCAGTTTTCATCTCCAAACCTCGTATTGCCAGGCATGCTAGTTTGTTAACTTGCAGAGAAGATTTCTATTATTTCAGTTTTCTCATCTGTAACATAAGGGCATTAAACTACATCACCTCTAAGGTCCCTTCTATCTCCAGATCTGTGATTTTATAATCCTATATTCATGGTATAACTTTATTTTTTCCCTTGGCAAACTAAGAGGGTCAGACTAGGAGGGGAAAATTACAACTGGATGAAGCATGAACACTCTCTGGCTTAGATCAGCCATCTTGTCCCTTGTGTTTTTACAAAAATGGAAGAGCTAACTCTGGAGGGCTCCAATCAAAGTTGAAAGTTACCTTCAAGAAGATATGCATATTTCAAGAGAAATAAAAATCATTATGCATTCTCTCTAAAGAGGAGACAATCTCAAACTGTCAAAATTCTAAACCCTTCTCCATATATTACATAGAAATGCCATCTTTTAAGAAACCCTTTTCCATTTTTTTTCTTCCAAATTAGCTTAGTGGGCCATGGTATTACAGTATCTTGGCCTAGCCTGTGAATAATGTGACAGGTAATTTTTACACCTCTTCTTGCCTGTAGTTAAGTTTGACTGAAGATACGGAAAACAACTTTTATGACTTTGGTGGTAAAAATAAATGTTCTGTAAGTCGTATGGAGTCAGGTTCTAGACAGCTCACATAAAATAGTCTGTACACAATTTATAGTTTCCAATAAATAATAATAAGAAAACCCTCTGGACAGATTTTATAATAATGTATATTAAATTATTTTCTCCAAACAAACTGATAATGTGAACCACAATCTTCTTGTACCTGCCATGCTACTGCAGTGTAGTCTTCATGGAATGAAAGAAAGCATCTCTTTTGTAACTGCTGACGAGATGAATAGCAAATAGATAACATTCGAAAGTGATGGACCATCACTTTAAGAATTGGATTCTCCCTAAGGTGAAAGAATGGTAAACTTCCAAAAATGTCACAATGTTAATTGTTTTTTTTCGATCTTCACAATGGATCTAGACGTTCTTTTTGCAGCCACCGATGGCTGCAAATAGTACCAAAAAAAATCCCTCTAAAAGACCATACGATTTAGCTTCGTTTAGTTTATAATGAATATGATTAAATCCGAACAATTACAAGCAAATCACCATCTGGAACCACGGCAAATCAAGATTCTATTTTCTATGATGACCAATCATGAGAAGCTACTGCCGAGCTCTACTTTGCAATATTGTATAGTAATGTGATTAGATAATCAGGCAGACCAATGAACCCAGCAAACTGGAACATAAACAAAATGGGCGCTATCTCACTGGTGGAAATTTTAGCATTTAGAGAAAACTTCCTGACCCAAACTGCTCAACTTCTCTTTAAAAGAACTAGCCTCAAATTAGACACCAAGTTTTCTGAATTTGTTAGAAACTTTTTAAAAGCAAACAAAAAAAATTGTTAAGAGAAGGGACACCTGGGGAAAGAGGAATAATAAAATGCCCCATGTAATGGAATAGCCTTGGAACACTCCAAAAGGCATAGGAACAATGCTGGAGATGTTTGACAAACTCATCATTAATTTTCCAGAGTATTAACTTCCCCATCCAGATTCTGTTAAACCGTAAAAGTTCATCACTGATCCACCTGTATTTACGAACCTGACCTCTCAGTTAGCTTCGGCAACCCTGTCCTTTCTTGTGGACCTTAGAGAACCTTAGTCCTGGTCTGAGAAAGATACATTTACTATGACAAGATTTTGATGTTGTACAGACTGCTGATGTGCCTGGCAACAGGGAAGAATGAGGTCATTCACATAAATAGATATGCATTGGATCATAAAGTTTTCCACTTAAAGTCTGAGACTTTGGGGAACGAGGGAAGAATTAACCATTTTGAAGTAAAACCTTTTGGGAAGGCACTACTGAACGCAATCTTAAATAAAGGATATTTCTCAACATCAATGACCCATCAATTCCCCATTCTGGACTTCATCCTTTGAGGGACATCTCAATCCCACGAGGAAAATCAGAATGAGAACACCAGAAGGATTTCTGACTTTAGAGAGACTGGAGTTAGAATCCTGACTTTTATACTCATTAGATATGACCTTAGGCCAGTCTCTTAATCAATTATGACCTAAGTTTGCTTCTCTATAAAGCATTAAAAAACAAACGAACCTCAAAGGGCCCCATTTTACTCACATGACTAACGTAGTTAATGAATTTGGAGTTAGAGGCCATTGGTTGAAATCTTATCAATGTTGCTTTCTACCTGTACAGGATACTTACAGGATAGTTTGTACTTTGCTCTGGTGATACCATATTTGGGTACAAAGCTGAGTGTCACAGGTTGTGAAAGATATTGATAAGCTAGAGATCATCCAAAGAAAGACAATTAGGACAGTGAAAGACCTTGAATCTTTGTCACATGAAGACTGGTTGAAGGCACTAGGGTAGCCTGAAATAGATAACACTTTTAGGGATAAGAGAAGGGGAAGGTGTGACACTTTCTGGCTTTGAGGATTTGAAGGACTATCATCTGTAAAAAGATTAGCCTGATTCTTTTTGGCCAAGAAGGCCGGATGAAGATGATGGTGAAAAGTGCACAGTTGATTTTAGGCTCAGTATAGGAAGAATATTTCCTAACAATTAGAGTCGTCCAAAAATGGAATGAGTTGCTCTGGGAAATGGTGGGCTTTCTGTCTCTATAGGTCATGTCTCCAGGTAAAGTCTGAGAATATTGTAGAGAAACTTTTTTTTCATGTTTTTGGAATAGATGACTGAGAATTGGAAAGTCTCCTTCAACTCTGAGCTTCCTCCTCTGAAAAATGTGATGGTTGGACCAGTGGGTACACACCTCCAAGAAAGTCAAAGACATAAAGAAAAGTACCCTAAGTTCTGAAATATCCATAGCAATACTTATTATGGTAATGTAACTGGAACCAGTGACCCATTGATTGAGCAATGACATTTATTTTGTCTATGATTTGAAATCATAAGGCTCTGGCCTTATGCAGGGCTATAAAATGATTATTTTTTATACTCCAAGGGTTTCCCCCCTTTCATTCACAAATTCTTTCAATGTTTATTGAGCACTCACTCTATGTGTAGGATAAGATAGTTGGTGCTAGGGATGTGGGATACAAAAGCAAATGGCAAAGTTCTTGACCTTTAGAAGTCGATAACTGTATAGGAGATGATGTGGACACAGTATTTAAGATCTTAGAGTCAGAAGGCATCATCATCCTAGATAATTCCATGTTGCTCATTTCAAAGGAGCTATAGGAAAAACAAAGTTCAAAGATATTTGTTTAAAATTTAGGGAACACTGAAATAACCTTACTCATCACTTCTCTTCTGCTTGTTAATTACATGGATATTCTGTAACCTTACAGAGCCTGGAAGACCTTTGACATAATTGAGTACAGTCTCTTCAATTTACAGAGAAGAAAATTAAGAACCACTGGGGTTAAATAATTTGGCCAAGTTTACACCAATAGTAGGTAGCATAAGGTAGGATTTAAATCTAGGAGTTATGGCTCCAAAAATTATAATTGGTCTTCTCTCCTACAATGGATTGTATGCCTATTGAAGGCGGGTTCCAAACACAGCAGTCTGCCTACAACAGAAGCTTAATAAAAACTGATGGATAACAAAGAGCTCTGATTAGCATCTATCCTAGATGAGAATCCTTGTTGCCTTTCAAAGCTCATTTGAATTGCTATTATCTAGATGAAGCATTTCTTGATTGCTCAAAAAAAATTCTTTGCATTTATTTTGTGAGGACATACACATATGTTTTCTTCCCCATGGAATACATGTGCCTTGGGGGCACAGAAGCCTACACAGGACTAGGACTTGTGGGTACCTAATACATATTTACCGATTAGTTAAGGAAAGTTCAGATTTCTTTATCATCAAGCTGACTTTAGTGGAAAATGTTAGGTGTTTATAGGATTACCTTTATAGAATTACACAAAATTACCTTTTACAGAGTACAGAGTCCCTGTATTCTGACCCATATTCCTTTCGTTTAGGTGAATACAAAGTTATGCCATATCCCTGACAGTTGATCACAAATAGTATCAGTATTACTCATAATAGAATTCCAATCCTTCCTCATAGAATTCCTGATCTATTAATAAGATTCTGTCATTTCTATCATTCCATCACTGAATTGATCATTTGGTTTTCTGATTTTTTTTGACATGTTCTTTTTTTCTTAAAGGGAAAGGAATAGCTCAAGGCATTCCTTATGTCTCCTTGTCCCTGCTTACAACAGATATCACAAAGGAGGCAAGGATTCTAAAAATCAATGTATGCCAATAGGAGAGAAATCTCTCGTCTTCTTCCTCATTTTCTTTGACCTCTGGAGAATTGTGTTCTGATCTTGGGACTGGTGGAAGATAGGCTGACTTTGGCTCATAAGCTAGTTCTTCATATGCTTGAAACTTATGGGAATTGGATAAACCACAAGAGTGGTAGGGGAAGGTTGTGGTAGTTCTCCCATTGAGGATAAAATGTCAGCATCAGTTGTTGAAAACCACATCTGAATGGATCCTGCATTTCTAGTCCTGGTTTAGATCACAGAATAAACCCAGTGAATTCTTTATTTTTTCCCTCCTGTTTTTTTTTCTTTTTTTGTCTTTCCCAAGAGAGGGAGTCCATACTTCTCAGCCTATATTTCCCAAGGAGTCCAGAATGCTTCTCTTTGTTTCTGAAAACATTGTCTGACTGATGCGCTTTTGGTGGAGTTGTGAACTGATCCACTGTTCTGGAGAGCAATTTGGAACTATGCCTCGAGGGCAATCAAACTGTGCATAACCTTTGATCTAGCAATAGCACTACTATGTCTATACCTCAAAGAGATCATAAAAAAGGGAAAAGGACTAACATGTGCAAAAATATTTATAATAGCCCTTTTGTGGTACAAAACATTGGAAATTGAAGGAATGCCCAACAACTGGGGAAGGGCTGAACAAGCTATGGTATATAAATGTAATGGAACACTATTGTGCAATAAGAAATGGTCAACAGGCAGATGAAATTAGCAGAACCAGGAAAACATTATGCACATTATTACCAACATTGTATGATGATCAGTTATGAATGACTTGGCTTTTCTTGACAACACAATGATCCAAGACAAGTACCAAGGACTCATGAGGGAAAATGCTATCCATATCTAGATAAAGAACTGGTGGACTCTGAATGTAGAGTGAAGCATATTTCTTCCTCTTACTTTATTCTTTCTCATGTTTTTTTCCCTTTTGATCTGTTTCTTCTTTCACAACTATGTCTAATATGGAAATATTTTTACATGATAGCTCATGTATAAACCATATTAAACTGCCTCCCATTTCCAGAAGGGGTGAGGAAAGGGAGGGAAGGAGAAAAATCTAGAACTCAAAATCTTGTAAAAACAAATGCTGAAAAATTTCTTGACATGTAACTGGGGAAAAATACTATTAAACTTTAAAAAATAAAATATCATATTAGTATGACATATAGAATATAAAATTAAAAAAAACATTGCCCTTTTTAGTTTAAATATTTAATCTCTTAGATAAGTAAATGAGGTAGGAATATTAACCGACCACATACTTAACAAATGCTTGAATGCAACACTGAGGAAGTAAATTGAGTATGTCTGGGAAAGAAAAGAAATAGATTTAAAGTTCCCATACATTTCTAGAGCAAAATTTCAGGCTGGGGTCTTAGAAATGAAACAGTGATTGATTCAATATCAAACTTCCCAGAAGAGTAAATATATTTACAGGGGTTTCTCTAGGCAAATAATTCAGTAATGTTGACTGAGCTGGTATCGAAATGGACATCATCCATTTCCCAAGTCTATTGCAAAGGAAAGCCATTGCTGGTGGGGAGAGGGCAGAGAAAATGATAGAGAGGAAGTCACACTCCAAAAGGAGGAGTGCCTCTTCCCCCAAAAATGGTAGAGAAAGGTAAAAGATTGACACTTGTCTGGCTGCTAACCAGCTTGACAGATGCGACCAACGTTGCCACACTCCCAAAAAGTAAAAAAAAAAAAAAAAAACCAGGACAAAAAGAAAAATATAAAGAGAAGAATTTTGGTCCTAAATAATACTTGGATCCTGATTTAAATATATATACATATATATATATATATATATGTATATATATATGTATATAGTAGGTGGTTGTTTGTGTAAGGAAAAAAATGTACTTTACTAGGGGCATGGGGGGGGGGACTTTCTGAAAATGCTAAATAGGTGAGGCCTAGCCAGTTGTCTTAAGTGTTGATCATATTATAATAATTCAATATCAGATGACTTAAAAGCCTCTTTTTTTTAAAGAGATTTTTTCTTTTTAAGGAAAAGTATACTTCTACCACCTCTCTAACAAAATCCTCTAGGACTAAAATAAAAATACATAGGATGACTCAAAATCTTGGGGTAGTTTTAAGCTTTGTTGTGTGTGTATGTGTATGTGTGTGTGTTGGGGGGGGCAGCACATGCACATGTGTGCGTTATGTTCATGAAGGATGGCCTCTGGCTCGCTAGACTTGTTATTTATGCACACAGTTCCTCAGCTGCCATCAGACTATGCCTGAAATGCTTAATTCCATTATCTTCCAATCTTGTTTTTTAAGACCTGCTATGACCTTGTTGAAGGACATCTATATATTCTGTCTCCAGAAATTGAAACAATGTACCATTTCAGAAGGCAGCCGCTGACACCTGTCAACCTGGTTCTCACACATTTTGCTTTTTTTTTTTCCAGCTTCAGAAATTTGAATGCTCCATATTTTAGGGAAGCCAATCCTTCAGCATATCTGCAGCACCTACTTGCTGAAAGATTTAAACCCTAGTAAACGCGGGCACAGATTTCCATATGTATTCCACCCCGTGTGCGATAATTAAATCTGTGGCAAAGTTACAATTTAGTTGTGCCTACAAGTGGCCAGATGGGTTCTAAAGTTAACATCTGTGTAGTTTTATCCCCACTCAGATCCATGAATTCAAGAAACCTCACACACACACACACACACACACACACTCCCATCCCATAATAGAGAAGGTAGTTAATAATTAGATAATTATCACCAGACTTTTACCCTCCTCCCCCCTCCAAAAAAAAATAGTTTCTACATGAAAATGCTGGAAAGATGTCTGATTTCACTAGCATGGACAGCTCCCAGTGTATATTCACTAGATTCGTGTAGCACAGGTCACAACTTGTTTTAAACTTTTTGAGATAAACTATTAGGAAGCTTCCTGGTACCTACAGTGATGAAGCGATTTGTCCAATGTCAGAGAACAAGTAAATATCAGAGAAGAATATGTGAACTCAGCTCTTCCTGAGTCAAAGACCAGCTCGCTCTCTCTCTCTCTCTCTTTCTCTCTCTCTCTCTCATATCCACAATCTGCCACCTATAATAAATGCCTCTCCCACCCAAATAATTCAAAATTCAATGATTTCGTCAGCATGGGTAGGAAACAACACGTCTTAGAAGACAGTTTGATGAATAGTTGTGCTACCTCATCTACCCCCCCCCCCAAAAAAAGATTATTGTGTATCTTCCCCTCTCTGAATTTAGGTAGTATAGTCCTTGTAAGACAAACAGACAGTATATTTCTGGACCTGTACTGGAAAGTTTCCAACTTGGGTCCCACTAGCACAGACTTGAAGAACCTTTATTTAAGTCAGAAAGCAAAATAAATTTAAAAAGTGTTAAATCAGAAGCGAGCACTAAACAAACACTGGCACAAACCTCCTGGGGGTTGGAGGCTTTGAATCCATCCTTGTCATTTCTCCAGCAAAGCCTTGATACCTAGAAGGTACTGCTTCAGTCACACACACACACACACACACAAAGAATTGCAGAGAAACTGATTTTCTTCTCCGAATCAAGAAAGAGGAAATCTCCTGCTTTGGCTGGAAGTCATGGAACCACATGAGTCAGGTGCAGCTGAGGGCGGCTCTTGCTTCTATAATTAGTCTGTCCATAGGACTGAATGTCTCCCTAGCTCTTGTCCTCCGTCATTTTCCAGCAAGACCTGTCCTCTTTTCAAAGTGAAGGCATGAAAGCTGGAATCATGCTAAAACTTCTCTGTGATATAATCACATAGAGAAAATGACATGGAAATATACCTCCCTCTCCCCAAAGAATGTCATTAATATGTAGCAGCATTGCTAGTAATTATTGAGATCAACAACAAATATGTAATAACAACTTCAAAAGACCTTTCCATAGAGACTATGGATAACTTAAGAGGGACTAGAATCATGGAGAGAATGACTAGCTATAATCTGGAAGAAGTAACTGTCCTTCGATGGAAAGAGACTTTGATGGCAGAAAGGACTAAGAGAAATCTCATTCCTAAGAGACTAAATGAATAACTCTTAAGGAAAGGTCTTAAAAAATATTTCTGAAAGAAAAAAAACACACTGAATTTAGCTCTTACATTATGGAGAGGCTACTTAAGAAATTTTAACTCTCATTCTGACAAATCTGAACTGTGGGACTGTTTGCAGAAAAATAAGTCTTCAAGTAGCAGTTTGGGGTTGAAACTATCTCTGGATGAAATGTTACATGATACACAGTTGAAATATTAGAATATTTATTTGTATTATAGTCTTAGTAAGCTATATAACCAGTGACATCAAAGTATATTTAAGACGGTGAAAATAGGAGGTTTGAAAAAAAGAAGAGAGGGAAAGATTAAGCAAAAAAAAATCATTTCCAATTTATTTTATACACTGAAGTGGGAGCTTAGAGTTAACGCCAAGAGATTGTGGGTTTCTACTAATTTATGAGGAAATAATAGAATATAACTACTGATTGCCTTAGAAGCCTGCATAAGAATTAATAAGGAAATGTGCTAGTAGCAAATTGAATAGTGAATGTTAGTGTTGTCAACTAGAACATATACGAGAAATCCTTAAAGAATAACCTGTTACACGTGAGTCTGTCATCTCTGAAACCCAGTTATTTATTATTTATTATATATCTATTCAGAAAAAAATTTAAATGAACAAGTATAAAATGCTACAGATAACTGTTCCCCACTATGTGCCCTACAGCAAAAAAGCTTGTATAATAGACTCCTAAGGTAGGACCACACAAAGATAAAAGCTGGTAAAGAGTTGAAGGTCCTTGTGATTCTCGAGTATTTCATTGTTACTAACCCAACTCTGTGAGCCTTCAGTCTCAGGTAGTTGTGTGTGTGGTTTTTTTCCTAGTACCTCCCTTGAGATGATGTCTATACTCTGGTTCAGGGATGAGGAACCTGTGGCTTGGAGGCCACATGTGTCTCTGTAGGTCCTCAAGGATGACCCTTTGAATCCTAGAACTATACTTGAGGACCTAGAAGGACACATGTGACCTCCAGGCCAAAGGTAACCCACCCTTTCTCTGGCTTATTATCTCTTTGTGAATGATGAGGTCTTTTATTTAATAACAAGTCTAGTTTAATCCTTGTATATTTGGCCCTCAAAAGATAAGGCAACATTTTTATGGTTTGAAAAGGTTTTTTCCCCTGAGATTGAGATTTACAAAGAAACTGTAAGGAGAAATGTATGCATTTAAATCATAATTTTACATAATTTTATGGATATTACTTTTTGATGATAAACAGATTGGATTAGGAGGTTGGTGACTTTTATCTTATAACTTAAAAAATCTGTCCTAGGCATATCAGATCAAGAAGATTGCGTTCAGTTATGGCTATCACATTTTAGGAAGAATATTGACATTTTTAAGAGAATTAAGAGGAGGACATCTGGGATAGGGAAGGACTTCAAGACCATTCGATTTGCTACTAGCACATTTCCTTATTAATTCTTATGCAGGCTTCTAAAGCAATCAATGGTTATATTCTATTATTTCCTCATAAATTAGTAGAAACCCACAATCTCTTGGAGTTAACTTTAAGCTCCTACCTCATATGAAGACTGGCTGAAAGAACTGGGGCTCTTTAGCCTAGAAAAGAGAAAATATATATAAATGAGGAGGGTGAATGACAGCAGTCTTCAAGTATCTGAGAGGTTGTCATGTGGAAGAGAGTTTCTATTTGTTTTGCTTAACATCAGAGGACAGAAATAGGAGCAGTGTGTTGATGATTTAGAGAGGAAGATTTAGGTTTGATGTAAGGAAGACCCCAATAATTTGAGCGATCCAAATGTGGAAAGGGCTGAATAGGGAGGTAGTGAGTTCCCTTTTACTGGGAATCTTTAAATAAAGCTGGATGGCCGTTTGCGGATGATAGCTATACATATACACACATACACATATGTATACGTATACACACATTGATATGTGCATATACATATGTGTACAAATAAGCAAATATGTGAAACAACAGAAAGGTGGTAGAGTATAAAGACTATAAAGCTGAAGGATTTGCATTCAATTTGCCCTTTGTTAGTCATGTAACTAGTTAATATCTCTAGGTTTCAGTTTCCTCAGCTGTCAAAATGAGGAAAGAATGACATCTGAGAAAAATTATAGGTGTTCACTCATGATCCCATGATCCTACGTGGAATTTTTGCTCATGAATGGGCTGGAGTAGACGAGAAAGAGAGAAGGTAATAAGCTTTTAGATAGCACCTACTACGTGTCAGGTACCATGACAAACGCTTTACAAATATCTCATTTTTTTCCTTGGAACAAGGTGAGGTAGATGCTATTATTTTTTGCATTTTACAGATTAGGTAGCTGAGGCAAACAGAGGTTAATTGATCTGCCCAAGGTCATACCGTCAGTAAATGTTTGAGGTCAAATTTGAACTCAGTTCACTATTATTGTTGAACCAGTGCATCATCCACTGTGCCACCTACTACCTACCTCTAAGATGGCTGCTAAGGTCCCTTCCAACAACGCAATTCTATGAAAATATTTTTTAACAATTATAACAGTATTGGAATGTTTCTCTTCTAAAACACTGTAGATGTGAGAGTTTAGTTTCTGTTGTACGTGTTCTGTTCTACTTATTTAAAAATTGAAAGGTCACAGTATATTATGGTAACATTACCTTGTTCACTCAATTAAGAAGCAATTAATAAACATTTATCAAAGCCAACTTTCAGAATTCGTTATTTGTACTAATCAAGACCTAGCTGTAATGTAAAATACCACTTATGAAAAGTAAAGATGTGAAAATCTCCTTGTACTTGGCTCTGAGTATGTTTTTCTTACTTTGTTTACTTATTGATAACAGGTGAAGAATGCATTCTTGAGATTCAAAATGTTCTCATTTTATAAGAAGAGAAGGAAAATTAGGCCTGAATTATTTCAAGGCTAAAGCTATTGACAAAGGACAGAAGAAAATCAAACCTCAGTGAATGGTTTTTTTCCCCTTCTTTCCACAGAATTTCTTCTGTTCCATAGAAATTACACTTACACAAACATCCTTAAGTAAAGGTGAGGACAGCTGTAGCTTCTGGAGAAAACAAGATGAAAATGGAACATTTTCATGAGAAAGCAGGAAGCAAGAGGCCTTGGATTCAAACATGTTCTTTAGCACTGATGAGGCTGTAAGCTCATTGTTATGATCTACATTTCTTTGGGGTACCTAAAAAGATACTTGCTGATAAAACTGTTAGCCTCTCTGAGTCTGTGTGTGTGCGTGTGTGTGTGTGTTAGCTTCTCTGAGTCTGTGTGTGTGTGTGTGTGTGTGTGTGTGTATGATTGTTGAATCTGTAAAACAGATGTGGAACAAATTACACTCTGCATGTAAACAAAAAGCTTCTGATATTCATGCAGTGGACAATGAGAGACAATCATGGCCAATATTCATCCCAGGCTCAGCTGCATAAGAGTCAGAAATAATGTTTCCTTCTAGGGTACATTGTGTTCAACATGTGGATAATTCAACTGATCTTAATATTTTTTTTATTTATCCCAAAATTCACAAGAATTAGGGCGATAAAAACACTGAATCAACCTAGGCACTGGAAGAAATCAAACGAAATCATAAGCAAACAACAGAGGAAGAAAAATGGGGGTGTGGAAAATAATGTTGTCACCTCTCCAACCTCCATTAATTCACAGGATCATCAGTAGAGCAGGAAGTGACCTCTGAGGTCATCTATTCCAGCACTCTCCTTTACAGCCAAGGAAATTGAAACCTTTAGAGATGGAAGCACTTGTCAATGGTCACATAAGGTATGAGTGGCAGATTCAGGATTTCAATTTAGGTGCCCTGCTTCCAAATCTAGGACTTCTAGGGGAATACAGTAGCCAGATAATGTGGGGGAAAATGACCAGTTTAGGCTCCCTTGGCATCAAATTAGTTCACAGAGTAAGAAAATTAAATGAAGTAACACAGATGTCATATTGTAGAGAATAAGAGAAGGAAAAAAGAATCAATGTATCCTAGAACCAAACTCTTCAGTGTGGAAGGAAGCTTCGAGGTTATCAAAGTCATCCTCATCATTTTAAAGATAAGAACGCTGAGGCCAAGATAGGTTATGGCCCTGCCTGAGGTCATAGCTAATTTATAGCATAGCCAGAATGAGAACCGAGACCCCAGCTCCTACTCTGGTACTCACTTCCATTGTATCTTGAGAAAAAACTCACACTGTCAACTGTGTTATCATTCTTGATGCTATTTTTTCCCCATGTTTACTTAAAATTTAATCACTATTTTAGAATTTTTCTCATATACTCTTTTTGCTTCTCAAAAGAATGACATGTTTTAAGCAATATTCAGTAAGGAGATGTCTATTCCAGTAAAATTTGTCTTCCATATCCATACGAGGATTTGGCAGGTGGCAAGACACATCTATAATTCTAAATGTCATTTCTTTTCCAAGGTGTGATACAATTATTTATTTCTCAAATTTCTAACATATTAATGGTATTTGAAAATATCCTTCTTTAAATACACACACATATGTGTGTGTATCTAGATGGATAGATAGTAGTTTGATAGGTAGGTAGGTAGATAGATAAGTTAAAGTCAAAATATCCATCAAACAATATTAAATATCCATTTATTTGAGAAATAAAACAACTGAGCATTACAGTTTGGGTAAAGTGAGGCTGGCAAAACACAAGGATAAGATAGCGTAGTGGTACAGTAGAAAGAATGTACAGGACTTGGATCCAGGAGATGTGGATTCAAATCCCAGGCCCAGGACTTAATAGTTTGTGTGATCATCAGCAAGTCACAATCTCTCTGGCCCTTAGGTTCCTTGTATGTGAAATGAGGTTAAAAATACATGGTCAAACTCAAAGGGATTCTTTTGAAAAATCCTTTGTGTAAAACCTTAAAGTGTCACAGAAACATGGATTATTTTTATTAAGAATTTTTATACAATGTCCCAGTATAGTATATGTCAATAAGTGAACAACTAAATTAAACACCCTGGGACCTCATCCAATCCGTATCTAGGACAATAAGAATTTTTTTTATACTGGGAGGATTTCTTGGTTCCTATCCAAGGGTGATTACTACTGAAAGCCCAGTGGACCTCATTAGAAGAGGTTTCACACATAGTATAGTCCCAGCATGACTCAGTTTCAAGGATTCTGGGTACAGAGTACCTATGCATATGTTACATGTGTATAGAACTCATATTGGACTTTCCAGAGTAAACATTTTGATGTTACAAATTGTAGTCAAAGACATTAGACGCAGTGACCTTTCTTCCATGAGGTTCTTCCCAAGTTATAATCAATTTAAAGTAAGATCTTTTGAAGCACTGATCTGAATCATAGGTTTCATTCTTTGATTTTCCTCTAATATCTCATATGATTTGTTTTTCCTCCTCAGGTTCCCACCAGCAGATAACAACTTGAATAGTATTCACTCCAAGGATGACATTTCACATGATAGAAATTTTTTTCAATATCATTATGGAAACTCAAATTGCCAAAGGTCACACAGCAAACAATCAATCCCACTTTCAGATGCAGATCCCAATATAATACCTTCTGCCCTAAGTCAGCACACATTTCTCTTTTCCACCCCAATCCAACTACTAGAGATGAGAAGTGGCAATAGCTAACTCCCATTCAGGCATTTTTCCTCCATTGAAAGTTCATAGCATTGCCGACCCAATCTAGACTCTGGTGGGTCTTGTATGTTGTTAATTAGTTTTTCAGTCATGTCTGACCTTTCATGACCTCATTTGGGGTTATCCTGGCAAAGACATTGGAATAGTTTGCCATTTCCTTCTCCAGCTCAATTTACTGATGAAGACCTGAGGCAAACAGGGTTAAATGACTTGCCCAAAGTCATGCAGCTAGTAAGGGTCTGAAGCTAGATTTGAACTCAGGAAGGTGAATCGTCTTGACTTCAGGCTTGATACTTTATCTACTGTGCCACCTAGCTGTCCCTGGATGTTGTAACCTAGCTCCCAAATCACTCTCACTATTTTCTCAAAGAGTTCAGTACCTGGTCACCATCTTTCTCTCCTCTTTGACTCCTGCTTGTAATATTAGGAGTCTCCAACACCCCACTCATAATCCGTCCGACTCTCAAACTTCTCAATTCTTCAGCCTCTATAAGTCCCAAGACCCACTCCTTCACTCCATCTGAGCCATTTATAAGAAGGTCATAGTGTAGATCTCATCATAACTCATCTGTGTTCCATTTCCCAAATTAACAATTTTGAAATTCCTCTATTTGATCATAATTTCTTATCATTCCATCTCTCCCTATGCCTCACTCCTCCTAAAGCCATTCTTCAGCATCACAAAAAATCTTTAATCCCTCTCCCACTCTCTTTTCTCAGGCCATCTTCACTACTCTGATTCCACTTCCTTCCCTCCCCAATCTTGATCCTATAGTTTGCCAATTACCCTCTACATTTTTCTGTACTCTAATATCTCATTTTTCTCCTTACCCTATCTCTGCTCACTTCTTGCTAATCCTCAGCCCTGGATTACTCTCAACCTCTTCCTCATCCATTCTGTGACATCTTTATATATAAAAAAATTATTCATTTATTCTAACATTCTTTTTTTAAATTTTGAGTTCCAAATTCTCTCTTTTCCTCCTGCATCTCCTCTGCCCACTCAGAAGGCAAGCAATATGATATGAATTACACATGTTAAAGCATACAAAACATATTTCTATACTTGCTTTGTCAGAGACTTTTTTACTTCTCCTGAAAGATAATAGATTTTGCTCCAGACCCTTATTTTAACTCTGTCACTGTGTCTTTCTACTTCAAGTGCATCTCTTATAAACATCTCTTATAAACAATCTCTAATCCATTCTGCTATCTGATTCCATTTTATGGGTGATTTCACCCCATTCACATTTATGATTACTGTGTATTTCCTTCTATTTCATTTTCTTCTGCTTGTCCTTTTCTCTCTCTTTTTATCTTGTCCCTACTCAAGTTTATTTTGCTTCTGACCATTACCTCCCTTAATCGTCCCCTCTCCTTTCTATTATCTTCTTTCCCTCCTATTTCCTGTTAGTAAGATAGAGTTCTATAATCAACTGAATATGTGTGTGTGTGTGTGTGTGTGTGTGTGTGTGTGTGTGTTCTTGCCTCTTTAAACCAGTTGGGACGAGATGGAAGTTCCAGCATTGCCTGCCACCCCTCTACACTGTAAAGGCCTTTCCTTACACTGCCTCTCTTATGTGAAATAATTTTCTCCATTTTTCTCCTCTTTTCCTCTTCTCCCAGTACATCATTTTTCTCACCTCTTCAATTTTTGGAGATCATTCTAATATAATCAACTCACATCCATATCCTCTATGCATATTCTCCTCTGACTCCTTCTAGTTGCCCTAATAATGATAAACTTCTCAGGAGTTTGGAGTATACATACACTTAGGAGTGTCTCATCTTCCCAAATAGGAACGTAAACAGTTTAACCTCATTGAGTCCATTGTAATTTCTCTTTCATAGTTACACCTATTTATACATCTCTTAAGTCTTGTGTTTAAACATCAAATTTTCTATTCAGCTCTGGCCTTTTCATCAGGAATGCTTAGTCCTCTATTTCATTAAATATCTTTGTCAGTGCTCTAATGTTTATCCAGGAAGGGCTTCTAATGACCTGTATCCACAAGTGCTAGTGCTCTTTTTGCCCCTAGATCTGCAACCAGGACTCCTGTTCCCTTTGACTAACTACATGTTCTTCTTTGCCCTCAGCTGTGACCCAGAACTGCACATTGGCAACAGAGTTGCCAACTGGTGCTGGTTGCATACAGTGCCAGCAAAATGTCTATCCTTTATGGAATGCTCTTGTGGCAACCACTGGAGCAAGTTAACATAAAAAAGGCAAGCTCCTGAGAACACTAGAATATCCTTTCTCATCTTTTCTCCTATTGACACATTTTCATCTGTGAGAGTTAAGAAGCTTCTTAAGTGACAGAGATGAGAGTTAGTTTTAACCCCAGTAGGGCTACCGGTAGCTTACAAATTGTACTGCAGGTTGAGCAAGGCAATGAATGTAAGATCAATTAAGCTTAGGCCAGTCCTGAGGTGATAGTTAAATATCACTGCTTGTTTCCTTCAGTCAAGAGATTTAAAGTGATTCTTGAGGAGCCTGTACCTAGTGACATACAGTAATCACCACCTGCCACTGAGACATTCAAAATGCGATTTAACAATGAAATGATTCCTAAATTAAGTAAAATTCAGCTGTTCACGTACTCAAGAAAATAATATAGACTCAACGTATAATCTATGAATTACTTTGAAAAAAAATCCATTCTCTCTGTATATATAGTTTGGCAGGTTTTACATTACACATCAAACAGTTACCTGGAGGCTAGAATTAAGAGGGGAAAACACACTAAGATATGACATATCACCTTAAGGATTACAGTTAATACTCAACAATGCGACTCAAGAAGATGAATATAAAAAATGAAAACTCAATCTCCTTGGTTTCTTGTCATTAAATTCCCAATTCGCTCTCATCAGATAAGCAGGGAAAGGATATGGACAAATTGTTTTTAAAATAAGAAATCTCAATTATCTACAACCATATGGGGAAAATATTCCAAGTCACTAATAAGAGAAATGCTAATTAAAACAACTTTAAAGTTCCACTTCACACTCCTCAAATTGGAAAAGATGGTGAAAATGTAAATAGTCAATACTGGAGAGACTGTGGAAAGACAGAAACAATCAGAAACTGCTAAAGCTGTGGATTGACACAAATGTTCTGAAAAAAACAATTGGGAATTATGGGTAAAATGTCATAGAAAGTTCTAAAGTATAAGAGTTCAACATGCCCTTTGACCTGGTGATATCATTATTGGGTCAAAGGAGAGCAAAGAAAGGTCCTTTATATAACAACATATTCAGATTAACACTGCCATGGATAGCTCCATCACCCCCCAAAACGAGCAAAGTGAGTACCCATTGATTAGGGAATTGATGAACAAAAAGTACCAAATGAAGGCCATTAAATATTATTAAGCAGTAAGAAATGAGAGAGATATGAGAGATTAAGAGAAAAAGTAGAAGATTTGAATTAACCAATATGGATAAAAGCTGAACCGGGGAAACAGCATGCATAACGGCAACAATAAATTTAAATGAAAACACTTAAGGGGAGATGAATGAAGGTTAAATTAATTTGGTTCCATAGGATGGATGATAAAACATCTTCCTCTTGGGAAGGGTGGGAGAGAGATAGATTATAGGTGCTGAATGTAGCATACACTGTCAGACACAGTAGCTAGGAGACTTGGGTCTACTTGATCATTCTTTCTTGTAAGAGAAGGCGCTATGACGAGAGAGACAGAAGAAGGCAGGGAGGTCATAAAGGATATGTCCAAAAATGACCATTACTTTTTAAAAAATTAATGAAAACATCAATGTCCAATTCTCTCTAGTACAGAATTCATTATAAATCCCCCCTCTACAATAACTTGCATACTCAATTATCTTAGTATCATGAAAATATTACATGTTTCATCTTCATGATAGATACGAAGAGTAAAAAAGTATAAAGTATAAAAATAAGGTAAGAAGACTCCAACTCAACAACAAAGATGGGTAGCTGAAAGGATGGCTATACCTTGATGTACTGAGGGATGCAGTTTCTCTGACGTGCCCTACAGATAGTGAATACTCTGATCTGGTAGAACCACTACATGCAACAGATGTTAAGTGACAGAAGAAATGTACGTTGGACCACCAGCCTGTCATAAATATTGCATTCTTAATCAGAGAGCATCTGTTTTTTCATTTCTTTAACAGCCATCTTCTGCATTGTATTTAATCGGAAACAGAATGCTTCTCCTAACAGGTGCAACAGTGTTTACAAATTGAAAACCTTCTTATTTAAATACAGCTCAAAACCAGAGATGTTTCAATTAACAGGGCAATATCTTATGAGGAGGAATCATTTTAACATTTGGCAGATCCATAGATTGCTTTGCATTTGTGAAATTTAATTATTGGAGAATTAGCAGTGCAGATGCCAAGGAAAGCTAAGGATAAGAAGAGATCCAGACTTCCTCTCTTATTCATTTTATATGCAGCTGGAAAAAAAACGGTTTGAGAAAGTTGGTAGCAGATCTGTAGATAATAGAATATACTGCAGATTGATATTAAACCTCCTGAAATGTTTTGATTTGAACCAAAATAACTTTTAGATCTAATAGTATAGCAATGTAAAAAAATCATTTCTGGACCTGGTAGGATTACATTTACTCCACATTTGAAACACTAACTTGCATCAGTGAGCTTACATATAGAATAAAGCAGGACCTTGGAACCATGACATCCCTAGTCATTTCATGTGTATAAATTACTTAGTTTTGTTTTCTTCTTTAGAAATATAGGCAGTATAATATGGAGTGGCGGTGTAGGAGGAGAGGAAGAGACCATGGTTTTACATAAGTAATTTAGACTTCATGGAGCAAGCTATTCAATGTTTTATAATCACTGATAATTTCCCTTAGAGGTTGAAACCCAAAGCAAAAGTTAAGTAGGTTTGCTGACCACACACTGAAATAGTAACATTCTTCTTTCAAGATGTTTGGCAAACAAAGCTCTATTAGCTTCCTTGTCCTTCTTGCTTTGTAAGAATTCCTTGGGGCAGCTAGGTGGCACAGTGAACGGAGCACTGGCCCTGGAGTCACTTGACACATTTAGTATATGTGTGACCTTGGGCAAGTCACTTAACCCCAATTTCCCTGCCTTCCCCCCCTGCAAAAAAAAAAAAAGAGAGACAAATTCCTTCTTTTACATATTCCCTTAAGGAAGAAGTAGAGACAAGGTCATGGGTTGGACTCAGTGTATCAGTAAGAGGTAAACATGAGGAATTCACATGTAAGGCCTTCTCATGGAATTCATAGCTGCTGACATTTGCAAAGTGTTTTGCATAAGTAGTATTTTTTGGTCTTCACATCCATCCTAGAAGGTGAGTGCTATCAATATTATTATCTCTATTTGACAGAAAACAAATTGAAATCTTTTTTCCCTACTTCCCTTTATATTACTACTCAGAAGATCATTACTACTCAGGATGATAGAGTAGGGAGATGCAATACAGGCCAGTTTACCTTTAACTAATCCAACAAAGATTCAGAAAATCCACCAGATTGAACCTGATTGCAAAATCCAAGGAAAAGTCACAGTGAGTATTTTTTTTTTTTGCAGTCCAGGACTTCCAAAGGCTTTCATGAAATGGAGGACCTCTAAGCATTCCTTAGGGAGAGAGAGAGAGCTAAGCAGAAACTTCAAAAAATAAACCCAGGAGTCAAGAGGTATATAAAAAGATAAATATTCAGGTCACATGATACAGGTGTCTCCTTAGAATCCTAATATCATCAAGGATCATAGAGAAACATAAATATAACAATCAACCTATTATTACCCAAACTTTTAAAGAAAAAAAAAGGACATAAGAAGGTCCTATTTAGGTTACCAATACAGTCTTGATACTTAAACTAGAAGGAGTCAAAATGGTAGAATAAAGTTATACACCAACATCCCTAATGAATATTAATGAAAAAATGTTAAGTATTAGGAAGGAGATTATGGCTACATACTACAATGATTATATGCTATGACGAGGTTCAATTTATACCAGGAATGTAGGATTCATTCAATGTGAAGAAAAACTGTCAAAATAGAAGAATAACAAAAATTGTGATTATATGAATAGATGCAGAAAAAAGCTTTTGATAAGATGAAACATTTGTTCCTATTAAAAACATGAAAATAAATAGATCTTTCTTTAATACAGCATATGGCATCTATTTAAAGCCAAAAGCCAGCATTATATGTAATGGGAATGATTTTGTTTTGTTAGGAGATATGATGGTTTACTTAGAGAACCCTAGAAGATCAACTAAAAATAATTGAAACAATAACTACAATAAAGTTTTAAGATATATGAAAATCTAGATAAATAATTAGCATTTCCATATATTGCCAACAAAATATAGAACCAAGAAGAAGAAGAAGGAGAAGGAAAAATTCTATTAAAAGAAAGATCAACAATGCAAAAAATGCTTGTGAATCTACCTGGTAAGGCATATATTAAAAAGTAGATGAGTATAATTACACTCTTTATAGAAATAAAAACAGATTTCAGAAATTGGATAAGTGTTCATTGTTCTTGGGTAACACAAACCAACATAATAAGAGTGACGACACTTAAAATTAAATTATTTATTCATTGCTATGCCAATGAAGCTACCAAAGGACTACTTTATAGAGGAAAAAAATGAAATTCATATGCAGGAACAAAAATCCATGAATCTCATGAAATTTTTTTAATGGTAAGGAAGGAGTCTTGGCAATATTGAATCTCAAAGCATACTACAAAATAGTAATCCTCAAAACCATTTAGTGCTGGTTAATAAAAAGAAAGGTCAATTAGTGAAATAGATTAGGTATATAACACATAGAAACAAAGAAGCACAGTTGCCTAATATTTGATAAACCCAACGATATCAACTATTGGGGTAAAAATTCAGTAATCAATTTTTTTTTTTAATTCTGGGAAAGCTGGAAAGTAGTCTAGCAGAAACTAGTTATAAACCGTTCTCTTGCACCAAATGCCAAAATAAGATCCAATTAGATATATAATTAAACATAAACAGTAACATAATAAAAAGAGTAGAGGAGGAAGGAGGAAAAAAAAAAAAACATCTTTCACATTTCTGGACAGGAAAGACTGCATGGCTACCTGAAGGGCAGAGAGATTGCATAAGATAAAGGGGACAGTTTGATTATATAAAATTAAAAAGATCTTTCACAATCAAAACCAATGTACTAAAATTAGAAATAAAATATGTAATGGGGGTGGGGAGTTCCCAAAGATATATAATAAAGTTCTTGATTCAAAATTATAAGAAAACAAGCCATTTCTTAACTGATTTGTAATAAAAACATATAAATGGGAAATTTCCTAGGGCAGAAAGTCAAGCTGTCAATAGTTATATGAAAATCTGCTCCAAAACATTAATAATTAGAGAAATGCAAATTAATAAAACTCTGAAGTTTTATCTCAAACTCATCAGATTAAAAAAGATAAAAAATAGGAAAATAACGAATGTTGGATTGCAGGGAAATAAACTTTTTAATGTACTGTTGGCAGGGCTGTGAATTCTTCCGGACATTATGGAAAGCAGTTTGGAACTATGTTCCACAAGTAACTAAACTTTTCATCCTTTTTGATTTAGTGATACCAGTATTATGTCTATATTCCCAAAGACATTAAAGAAAGAGGAAAATGTTCCTCATGTACGAAATATTTAAAGCAGCTCTTTTTTCTCGTGTTGTCAAAGAATTGGAAACTAAGGAGGAGTGCCCGTCACTTGGGGAATGACTGAAAAAATTATGCCATATGAATGTAATGAAGTACTGCTTTTGTACTCTAAGAAATGATGAAGGTTTGGCCTCAGAGAATCTTGGGTAAAAGCTGTATGAACTGATGCAAAATGGAGTGAGCCAAACCAGCAGGACAACTATACATAACAACAACATTGTTAAAAAGAAGGACTTCTGGTCATGCAATGGCCAGACACAATTCCAAAGGACTAATGAAGAAAAAGGCTATCCACTTCCTGACATGGACTTAAGTAATGGACTTAAGGTACAGATTTAGAAGGATATTATGTATGTAGCCAAAGTAAAAAAAAAAAAAAAAAAAAAAAACTAAAGAGGCAGCATCCTTCTATTGGGTAATGGCCAGGCAAATTGTTATCTATGAATGTAATGAAGTACTATCATGCTTTGGGGAATGATGGAGATGGCTTCAGGCAAAGCAATACAGTAATAAGTTTTTGCATGATTATTTGCTACAAGGTTTTTATTTTTCCTTTTTTAAAATTTTACATGGTTTGGGAGAGAGATGAGGATAAGGAGAGGTAGGAAGAGAGAATTAGGTTTTTGGTACTTAAAAAAGCAAAATAAAAATTTTAAAAAGACATTACTTCCCTCCATTTTCTCTACAATTCAACCATACTAGACTACTTTTCTGTTCCTTCCACATTGTTCTTCATTTCTCCCCCCCCCTCTCTCCTTTTGTCTCTCTCTTTCTCTAGACACACACACACATTCATATACATAATACATATATGTTTCATTAAGTATTTTGAATTACATGTAAACTTTTTAACATTGATTTTTTTTAATGTTGAGTTCCAAATTATCTTCCTTCCTCCTCTCTCCACCCCTTGAGAAGGCAAGCAACATATCAATTATACATGTGAAATCAAGCAAAATATACTTCTAAATTAGCCATGTTGCAAAAGAAAACCCCTACTAAAAATAAAGTTTAAAAAGTCTGTTTTAATCTGTGCTCAGAGTTGATTAGTTCTCTCCCTGGAAGTGAATAGTATTTTTCATCATGAGTCCTCTGGAATTGTTTTGGATCATTGTGTTGCGGTAGGTAAGTCTTATACAATTTAATTAAAATATTGCTGTTACTGTGTACAGGTTCTCCTCATTCTACTCACTTCAGTTTGCATGGGTTAATTTAAGTTTTCCTGGGTTTTCGATTCTTCACTTCCAATCACTTCCTTTGCATTGGATACTATCCTCTTTTGCAGAAATATTCCTTCTTCTAATCTCATTTATGTACAAGTTTTTGCTTCAAAGAAGGGCTGGGAGGTAGGAGCAGTGAAAGTCAGTTAAAAGTAAGGAACCACTGCTGATATGCAATTTATCAGAAATTAGAGTAATCGTAATTGTCATAACAGCAGCTAACATTTTAAAGAATGCTTTAAGGTTGGCAAAGCACTTCACACATATTATATCATTTGAGGCCCACAACAATTCTCAGGGAGGTCCTCTAACACCTATTTCACAGATAAGGAAACTGAGGCTGAAAAGATTTAAGTAGCCTGCCAATGTCTGAGGTAATATTCAAACTGAGGTCGTCCTGACTACAAGCGCAACATTCCATGTACTGGGCCATCTAATAAAGCCTATATAAAATCAAAATAACCAGAAGACCATGATTAGCTTTGGAAAAAATGTAATTTGAAGAATGGAGAGATTACACAGACCAAGGTAGGCTAATAATTATCAGATAATATAAAATTCAGTGATCTCCTAATAACCCATCAAAAATGCACAGTTGAATTCTGAAGGTGTAAGAGAAAGGAGGAAGATGAATATAGCTGTACAAACACTTACCTTGGATTCAGTCTTAAGATCCCTTCTCATCCCCTCCATACCAACAAAGGCAGTAAGCTCGGGAGCCCATTATAATGGTGAGAGATAAGCCTTCTCACAGCATGCCTTGCTATAACTTGTAGATTTATTAAGGTGCATCACGAATTTGTAAAAAGAATGCAGCCATTGCAAAGAGCTATCTTTTGAAGTGGTAGGTAATTTACAAACTTGGTGTAGCTAATCCACAAGAGTTACATTAATATACAACATGCAAAACACATTTTCCCTGGGGCTCAGCGAGGAGAATCTAGTGCACATGTCATCTGTTTCTGTGAATGCTGAAGATTACAATTATGTTTTGATGTTAATCCAACTTCTGCAAATTTCTTGTTGTGATGGGCTCTATGAAAATGTGAGTGACAGGATAAATCTTTTTAAATTGAATACAATACCACTGAAAAGGGCTGATGTTTTCAAATAGTGTACCCAGCCTCTGGATGCCTAGAATAATTGACTAAGTGAATGAGTCTCTACAGTGACCTATTTGGTAAGAGGAAAGAGGAGCAGGGGTAAAATCACATTCTGCATGCTGTTTACAATGTCATGTTCTGAATGTACAGCAACAATCACCTCTAATGTTTTGAGGTCCTCATAGACAACCTGCAGACTGGGAGTTCCGAGGTGGTTGATGAAGAAATCTCCATCTCCTTGCATCTGCACAGAACTGAGGTTGGCTTCTGGGCACTTTGTTCTCCAGGAGCAGTTGAAATTCTTTTTCTGAAAGTAGAAATTAAAATTGTTCATGGAACTAATGGTAACAACTCATCCCTTCATTATTCTCCCAAATCAGTCTTAACTTTGATGGTGGTTATTGCTCCTATGGCATTTTCAATCAATCCACAAGTATTTCTTAAATGATGAGTATATACTGGGCACTGAGCTAGGCACTATGAAAACAGAGGCAGAAGTGAGCCCTTGTCTTCAAGGATTGTCTGTGTTACAGGGGGAGACAACTGTGTAGATAACAGCTATGTGGAAAACAAAAACTACGTAGGAGTAAGGGATGATCAGAAAAGATTTCATATAAAATACAGTACTCGAGTTAAGTGCTGAAGGAAACAGGGAAGGAAATTCTTCTGAACTTTTTAAGAGTTCAAAATGGGCATTTTTAAAATATGTTTCCAAGAAAAGCAATTTCTAAATTAAAAAAAAGGTTAGATCTCTGAAATATCGATTTCTAGAATTCTGCTACATTCCTTTACACCATGAAAGAGAGCCATGATGGACAGGTTGCCTTGGGCAAACAATAGCCTCTGGCAAGACTGGAGTTCAAATGTCACATGGTATTTTCTAGCTATGGGACCCTGGGCAAGTCACAGCTTCTCTGAGCCTCAGTTTTCTTATCTGGAAAATAACAAGACTAGAGCCTATATGACAGCACTTAGAAAGGATCTCAGTGATTATCTAGTCCATCCTATACCCAAATCCCTTCTAGAACATGACCAACGAGTGGTCGTCCAGGCTTTGCTTGAAGATCTATGTAGTAAGAGGGACCCTGCTGCCCATTCCACTTTTGGGCTATTGTACTGATTAGGAAAATCTTCTTTACATCAAGTATAAATTTGCCTTGTTGCAATTTCCACCCTTTTTTCTAGTTCTGCCTTTTGGGTCTAAGTGGATGGAGGTCCTCCAATCCTATCACCATGAAATTAAAGTTGATTTGGCTCCTTATACTCTCTTGGATTGCTCTTTTAAAGGCTGAGCCTCTAATTCAGGAAACTACCTCCAGATGGTACAAGGGAGGGCTTAGGAAAGTTTATAGACTTTCATCACATTTTCTTCTCATTCAAACATCATTAATGATGTTTGAGATCACAAGGATTTAAACCACAGACTCTGAACGAAAAGAATGTTTCTTCATTAAACAATAGGAATACAAAACAGATGAGTAAGTTGCTGGAAGAGTTATGACAGAAATATCATTCATTCATTTGACAAATATGTATTTGGTCCTTATTATCCACCCTTTATTCAAGAGGAAATTCATAAAGAACCACACATTAAGAATTTAATTAGATGATCTCTAAGATTTTCTTTTTGTTGTTCAGTCATTTTTCAGTTGTGTCCAACTCTTTGTGACCCCATTTGGGGTTGTCTTGGTAGAGATAATGGAGTTGTTTGCCATGTCCTTCTCCAGCTCATTTTATAGACAAGAACACCCTGATGGAAACAGAGTTAAGTGACTTGTCCAGGTTCACACTGTAAGTGTATGAGGCTAAATTTGAACTCAGAAAGATGAGTCTTCCTGATTCCTAGCTCAGCACTTATCCACTCTGCCACCTAGCTGCCCTAAGATATTAAACTCTGAATCCCATTCTCTAGGTCCCTATGATGAGTGTCTATCTTAACACATTGTAGTCTGTAATCTCCCTTAGACTAACCAATAAATAAGGTGTTTCCAGACCTTTCCGGGCCATGTTTGCTATTTTGTGACTTTGGGGCACCAAGTGGGCTGCCCTGCTCTCTATTCACTTTATATAATGAAGCTCTTTCCATTGACTTAGTTATCTACAGTAGCCTGGCAAGCAAGAGGATCAGCACCCAGGCTTGAATTGTAAGGTGTCTGAAGTAACTTACCAAAGAGATTTACAAGGCTAATGAAGTTTATTGGCTTATGTCTCTGTGTGTGTGCGTGTGTGTGTGTGTGTGTGTGTGTGTGTGGAGAGAACATTTTTATACCATAACAGCACTATTGTTTTAAGAATGAATAACTTATTTTGACTATTATAAATACCCAAATTAACTATAAAGAACATGTGAAGAAAGATTCTATCTGCATCCAGAGAAAGAACTGATAGATGTATAGAATAATTTTACATATGTAATATATATATATATACACATACATGCATACATACATACGTACACATACACTTATATGTGTCTAATGGTAGCCATCTCTAAAGTGGGAGGGGGCGAGAGGGAAAAAAAAGTAGAAAAGGCAGAATCTGAACCAAGGTCCTGCCTCAAGAACCAGTGTTATCCCACTGTATCAGACTGCCCCGAGTACACAGGGGTTTCAATTCCTTCAGTTCAGCTCCACTTAGAAAACCAATATGGAAGGTCTAGAATCTATACATGCTGACCCCCTGCAATTGTTGGGATGGTTAGCCTTCCCTATGTCTGATCCATCAATCATTGAAAACAGAAACTCACAAAGAGTTTGGCAGCTCACTACCTGGTCAATCCCATCATTAATCCGTTAGGAAGGTGCCATCATGAACCAGCATCATGTCTCCGTATCTCCCATTCTTGCTTAAATAACATTTCAGGAGGCATTATGATATCACAGAATAACAATCAGTAATGCTGGTGTTCCTATAGCCAGCCACCGCGCTATACATGTGTTATCTCATCTGATCCTTACGACAATCTTGGGAGGGCAGTGCTCTTTATTATCCTCATTTTACAGATGAGGAAACGGAGGCAAACAGGGTTTAAGAGACTTGCCTGGGTTCACACAGCTTCTGAGCGTCTGAGGCTAGAATTGAACTCAGGTCTTCCTGATTTCAGGCTCTATTCACTGCCTTACCTAAATGCCTCAATCATACAATGGATAGAATGTTAGACTTTGAGTCAGGAAGATCTGAATTCAAATTCTACTTCGGATATTTAACATCTGAATGACCATAGATACGTCAGTGACATCTAAGGGTTTCAGTTTTCCCATCTGTAAAGAGGAGATAATAACAACTGCAGACCCCATCTCACAGGTACTATAGCGGTGATGCCTACTCCCTCTCTGTGCACTCCCAGCTTGGGTCCCCAAAGGGAGGCTGCTCCCCTCAGTTCTGGGGTACTTTGAGAGTCTAGGCCCCTATTATTGCTCAAGAATCATCACAGGTGTGCTGCCCATTAACAGCAGGCTTGCTTGGCTCTTCTCAAAGGCATTTATTAAAAATGGCATAATACAAACAGTAGCTACAAAACACCTCCCCCCACCTCCACCAGAAACCTGGGACATACTTCCCTCCAACACATGCATCTGTTCAAAGAGTAGATGGGAAAACAGAACACAGTGATAGGGCAGTACACAGGGAGGGAACACACGTAGCCAAGACTAGACCACAGTGCCCCGAAGGCCTCCAACAGCTCCCCACTGGGCACACTGTCTCTAAAGAGGGGGCTGCTCAGCCCGGGCCCCAGTGGCTGATCCTTTCTACATCTCAACTCTCTACTGCCATGCCTCATGCTCTCTTGAACCTGTACTTGGGTCTCTTAGGCACAAAACTTTCTTTTCTGCTGTAGGGCACTTCTTTGAATTTCTTACTCTCTCAGGCATATCTCTGGTCCTTTCACTGGGCCTCAAAATCTCTCAAATTTACTCTTCACCTGTGGGTGAGTAATATGCTATTAGACATCCTGGCTGCTAAGAGGGAGGAGACAGAGAAAACTCTTCTTCCCTCTTTTGCAGGGGTCTAATTTCATAACTGCTCAGCCTTGGCTACTTCCTCTCTGGTACTGCTAGAAGGCTTGCTTTTTAAAAATAGAGGCCCAAAGGGCTTGGCTGATTATTTCAGTCAATCATGATATGTTTCCAATGTGGACCAGTTGCTTTCATCCAATGACCAAGGCCATACATTTTTCTCAGATTGCTTAAGAACTTCCTCCATACCTTGGTATGGGGTTGTAGAAAACTCCTCAACACCTTCTTTAAACACTGTTAACGATTGTTAAGGGGTCCCCGAACTTGGTTGTTTTTATTTTTTCTGAATTGCCATATTTTCCAGAAACATTGGACCCAGAGCATGCAGGAAGTCCTGAATGTGTCAAGGATGAAGACTCTCACCTGAACTGATAGAATCTATTGCTTGCATCCCACACTGGACATACTGTGTGTCTTCGGTAGTCAAGACAGGAGCCAAACAGTCTGTACTAGGCTTGTGCAGCTGGGACCATTGTAGATAAGGAGACCATCATATAATGGTCTAGCACATAGATTCCCAAAGTGGGCAATACCACCTCCTGGGGGGTGCTGGAACAATCTAGGGGGGTGGTAGTAGCCTTGGTTAGAATTGGAGGGCATTTAAAAATAAGGGGGCAGCGGAAGCATAAGGAAAGATAAGAAAAGTTTGAAAAACTGTTCATACATGGTTCATCTGTTGTGTAACAGAGTTAAAGTCATAATGATTATACTATCTTCCAAATTAAACACACAAAATGCAAGTTATAAATGATCAGTGGGTAAGTCTGCCAACAGGTCTTAACGAGCAAGAATTGGCAGGCTAGTATGTCACGCATTGTCTGGAAGTCCTGCATGCATTGGCAGGAATATGTGTGTATGATGAGATTGTTTACAATATGATCTTATACGTTTATATGATGCAATATTGTGATATCAAAATTTCAGTGCATGAAAAAAATCCACAAATTCAAAATAAATTATTAAATTTAAGACATGTGATTTTTAAAATATATTTTATATTTTCTTGAAATAACATAAATTTAAAAAAGAAGTCAAAGGGTTAAAGAAAGTAAATTTCCAGGGGAGTGTTGAGTAAATTTTTTTTTTTTAAAGAGGGCAGTAGGGAACCTCTGCTCTACCAGTTCCCAAAGGAAAAGAATCTTACTTTTGGTATTGATTTGCTCCTCCCCTTTGGGTGGAGTTTTGCCTTTTTCTTACCTTTACTACAACTTTCCCCTCCTTTCCCCATGCCATGCCCATTTAGGTGGAAATTCTGTTATCTCCTCCTTCTTTTGTCTTGCTCTCATAAATATGCAAACATCTGCATGAATTGTGAACTCTTTGGGTTCCACAAGCACCTTCTTTTTATTCTTGTAATAAACCTAGTCTTCACATAAGTTTTGGGAAGTTGTGATTGCCTATTGACAATATGTAAAACACTCTGCAAATTTGAACTCACCTTATAAATGCCAGTTATGAATATTATTTTATGATTTCTACCTGCCAGGATAGCAGCAGATTTCCCAGGCTCTTTTCTCCCACAGTATATTTTACATGAGCCAGAACTATTTTTTTTCTCCTCTATTGAGAATAAAAGCTTCTATAGAAGAATTTCCCCATATTTAAAACAACAATTAACAGGGGCAAAAACCCATTCACGGAACACTCTCAAGCAATAAGCCTTTATTAAGCACCTACTGCATGCCAGGCATTGTACTGGGAGATGGGGACTAGAAGATTAATATGAAATTTCTGCCATCAGGGAGCAAAGCCTATAGAACAAGATTGATTTGCTCTACGCTGTAGGTACAATACATCTCAAGGATAAGATAAATTTTCCTAATAGTGTAGTGGGGTACCAAACAGTGGGCAGAGTGACATAACAGGTGAAAGCTCATTCAGTTTACAATCAAAGGACTCAGGTTCACCTCTGGGCTCCAGCACTTAACAAATTAGGGCGGTACAATAACTTCCCCTTTCTAAGCCTCAGTTGTTTCATATGTAAAATAAGGGCCTGGGGTAATCTTTAAGGTCCTTTTCCAGCTCTAATTACCCAGATTAGCAGAATGGGAAGGAAGACTACAGTTATCTGGAAATTCTGGAGGGGCAACCTAGGATATCATTCATTTATTTGTTATATCATCAATTTATCTCACAAATTCCTGATTCTAAGAGCTGGGCACTGTTCATTGAATAATAAAAAATTGTAGCTGCAAAGAACCCTTTTCACCTACCAGAAATCTGGGACACGCTTTCCTGCAAAAACCCACATCTGTGCAGAGTAGACAGAAAAACAGAATAGAGAGGGAATGGGACATATCAACTCCTTCCTGACTTCCTGATTCCTCAGTCATTAAAATTTACTCCCTTCATTCATTTTGTATTCATTCCATATGTGTTTTGCCTTGCCTTATCTGTATGAAAGTTTTGCTCAGCTGACTGTAAGATCCTTGAAGGCAGGGAATGTTCTGATTTATTTTTTTAATCCAGTTGGCTGGGCTTATACAGTACTTGTAGAATGAATGAATAGTGACAGACTTACCAAAATAATACAGTTTAGTTTTTAAAAGATTAATTACTAGAGATATTAAATATATATATATATATATATATATATATATATATATATATATATATTAATTGATTTTCAGTGGAAATAATAAAGCCTGATCTTTCCATTTGAGAACCTGGTGGTCAAATCTTAGCAAGGAAGAGCCTACAAACAAATCCAAACTGGAAGCAGGAGAAGGCATACATAAGGCAGAATTTTGCCACAAAGTAGTTTTCAAAATATATTCAGTAATTAGGCACCTTGCAAACAGGAAACAAAGAACTTATCTCTGTAGCATAGCAGTATATAGAGGGATGGCTATAAGGCTTTTTTTTTTTTAAGCTAATGAAGGATTCCTGAACCCAGAAGTAGTAGAGTGAGGTATCTAGAAAGAAAAAAAAAAGCTGCTAACTTACTGGATAAAGTTCAGGTATGGAGTCAGGAAGACTCATCTATCTGAGTTTAAATCTGGCCTTAGACACTTAGTAGCTGCATGACCCTGAGCAAGTCACTTAATCTCTGTTTGTCTTAATCTACTTGAAAAAGAAATGGCAATCTACTCCAGGGTCTTTGTCAAGAAAACCCCACGGATGGTGTTGTCGATGGGACCATGAAGAGTCAGAAATGACTGAACAACAACAAGCAACAACCTTGCTCCCTTGGAGCCTTAAATTGTAGGTCCCCACTCTGCCCAATCTCATAGCTACCCTTTGCATAATGCTTAAAAACAAAGCCTGACATAATGGGAAGAATTCTGAAATTTGGAGTTGGAGGATTTGTTTTCAAATATGGGCTCTGTAACTTATTACTTGTGTGACCTTGGGCAGACTCTCTGAATCTCGATTTCTTCTCATATAAAACGAGAGGACCCAATATTGATTCCTCTGTTGGCATGTGTGTATATATATATATATGTATATATATATATATATATATATATATATATATATATATATATATATATATATATATATGGGAGAGGGAGATATATATATATACACATATGTGTGGGGGAGAGGGAGAGAGAGAGAGAATATACATTTGTGTGTATGTGTGTATCTGTTTATTTATTCCCAGGTAAAGCAAGGGGCTATATTAACAGATGATGAGGCTGATGTGTTGATTATAGTCTTTCTTCTCCACATCAGTTCCCAGGTAACTACAACAGCACACCATGTTAGAATGGAATTCTGTGGCCAAGAATAAAGTCTGTAATAAATATATACAACAAATGAATGTTTTTGCTTAAGAAGTCAGTATTCCCTTAACTTGGACAATTTTTACAATGGCTTTTTGAAACAGCATAACCATTTCATAAAACCGAAATGAGACTACATGACCATTTAATGGGCTTCATCCTGCATGTTTAACTCCCCCAGTCTGTACTATGCTTAAATTAGGGGTTTTTCAAAACAAAAAGATGGCATTGACTCAAAATTAGTCATTGTAAGCTTTGTAATGTAGACTTGCTCTAAGATTTCGAGAACCCGCCCACTATATTCTTCTCTCGTTCATAAACACAGTTTCCCAACATGCTTTAATACTTTGCCTACTTCTGTTTGTCCTCATCGTTACATAAAGTCTTTCTTCCAACAAAAACTGCCCACGCTCCATTTTCCAAGACAATTCAGACCTCAACTCCAACCATTCATTGAATTCTTTCTTTGCTGTGATGGCCATAGAGAACTGTTCTGAGTTCACGTTATCCTTTCAGCAATGGCCCTCCTCAGACAATTTCTCTAGTCTTTATTCAAAGCCCTTGTCCTTCTTTCCAGCGTTGCCATGGCTACCCCTAACCTCAGGTTTAGCCTTCCTAGTCCATCCCTGATTTTAGTCCATTTCTGGTTATAAGTGACACTCATGCTTCTAACACCAAAATCTAACTTTTGTCCTTGGATTAATCTCTAACCCTTTGGATATTTTTGTATTATCATTAGTGATAACTAAATTTACACAGTGCTTCTGGGTTTGCAAAATACATTTAACATTTTACTTGATCCTTACCACCACCCTGTGATGTGGGTGCTTATTCCCATTTTACAGATGAGGAAGCTGAGGTTGGGATACATTAGGTGACTTGCTCAGGGTCACAAACATGGTAAGTGTCTGAGGCAGGATTCTAGTTCACTTCTTTCTGACTCTTTCACTGACATTTCTCTCCTCCTCTTATTTCTTTTTCCCATGAGAGAAAAGGGGAGTGAAAAAGTAAGGGACTCTAAGTTGTTAACAATGTTCTCTTCATTCCCTAATCTGTTGCTCTCCTTCAGACTTCATCATGTCCCCAGGACTCTTTTCATCCTGCAAGATCACTTCAGCATTGGTTCTCACATCCCATCAGTCCCCTCTGCTCCTGGGATCTCTCTGAATGGAGGGTAGAGGACTGGAAAGTGCCTTTGTAGATCTCCATTTAAGGACGGCATCCACATGAACCATCTCTTTATTTCTCATCCAGCTGCTTATCCCAGATAACAACATAAATATTTGGAGCTTTGTATCTATTCCTTTATCTAAATCAGTGATACACACAATACACATAGATGCAGATATGGATACATATGTGTATATATCTCCGTATAGCTATAAATATATGTGTATATACATACATAAATATATGTATATGTTTATACATGTATTTATACACACAAATATAGATGCACAAACACATCTGTGTGTGTGTGTGTGTACACACACATTAGCAAAATTTTGATTCCATCAGGCTGCATTGATAACTGTATTAAAGAGCCCAGAGCTGAACACACTTCCCTGGGACACTGGAGACCTTCTTCCCAACTGAAATTGTACCAATGACTGATAGGCTTTTTTCTAATAGTTCAAATGTCTCAACCCAATCCTGGGCTAACGCAGAAAAACATCTTTCAGGAAGACAACCTCTTAATTATGGAAATTAGCTAAAATATCCCAATACCAAGATAGTTGTCAAATCTTGCAAATATTGATTTAGTTCCTTAATGTTTCTCTTGCATGGATCTTGTTTTCATAGGTAATTTTTCTCTTAAGGGGTGTGTGTGTGTGTGTGTGTGCGCACGCACATTGCATACTGGAAAATAAGCTTGGTACTCAGCTGTGGATTCTGTTTTGGGTTCTACCTCTGACCTGCCATGTGCAATTAAACAACTCACATCATAAACCAATTGGTTTGACATCTCAAACCAATATTAAATTGTTGAAACCATCAACAAACAAGAAAATGGATTAGGCATGGAATCAGAGACGTGCCAGCCCCAGGGTTGCCAGCTTCCCAGGAACATGTTTTTCAGCATCTGAATTATTGTTAATATTCTCTTCCACTCACAGGCAAGAATGTTTGGATTTAATCTTGGCTTAAGGCAGGGCAAAATAAAATGCAGAGATTCTACTCAAGAACTATGGAAGTTGCTTTTGTTCTATGATTTTGAAACTGAAGTCACTTTAGCTTACTGGGTCTCCATTTCCTCAACTATAAAATGAGGGGTTTGGAAGCTAAAAATTCTCAATTCTGAATGATCCCTTAGATATCTTCCAGATCTAATATTCTGAGTGTCTCATGACCTTTGTAATTAGGTTCTATACCTAAGGGCCTTCTGGTCTTTCATATTCCCTTTCATTTTAGTGGATTATACAGTGACCATCCACCTTGAAATAGCTTCTCTCCTCTTCAAATAAGGCCAAAAAGAATATACAGTGATGGAGAAGTTGAAAGGAATGCCAATTTGATTCGATTTTACCCTCAGTATAACTTTCATATGAGAGGAAAGGAAGGGATGGTGACAAATTTGTGCAGGTCAATTAATTTTTTTAAACTTATTTACAAGGCTGAGTAAATTCATATTAAATGTTTCATCCAAGGAGTTCAAAGTGCTTTGTAATTAATGCCTGATAACAGGCATTATTATTCCACTTCATAAAATAAGCCAGTCAGGACCCAGACAGTGCTGATGTGACTTGTTTAATTGCATATAGCAAGTCAGAGGTAGAACCCAAAACAGAATCCACAACCAGGTACCAGCCTTACTTTCCAGTATTCAATGTGCTTGTGCATGTTTGCATGCATATACACACACACACACCACACACACACACACACACACACACACACACACACACACTTATAGTTCCTGAGGGGAAAATTACCTATGAAAACAAGTTCTATGCAAGGGAAATTTTAAGGAATTAAGTAAAGTTTGTAAGATTTGAAGACTCTATCTCAACATGGGGCTATTTTGGCAAATTTCATAATGGTAAGAGATGCTCTTTAACACAGTATTAAAGCTGCCTTCTACCTACAATAGTTTTCTGAAACAATACACAAGTAAGTAACTATCACATGGGATATTTGTGTTGATTACTGTCTCCATCAGCAAGAAAATCCTGAAATCCAATTTTGAAATCCTGCATTCGGCATATTATGATAAAATTAAGCTATTATCTTGTCATTTCAAAATTGCTGTTGCTACCACAATTGTGTTACGTGATAGAACCATTTATTCAAAAACTGTTCCCATTTTCTGCATGATGTCAACATATGGACACAGTAAACAGTGTCTGTGGGGCGAGTAAACACATTTTCACAGCATACACATTCTCAAGATGGCAGCTCCAATGTTTCTATTCATTTTAATTTGAAATAAGCTGGGGTGGGAAATATTACTCTCATAAGCTCTAGCACCATTAAGAAAATTAAACTGTAACTTCTAGTTGACAAAATATTGTGGAGAGTTGTATTTGATTCCAATCAACAGGGGACAGCATCAATCATGGTGTTTTCAACAAAAAAACCTCAAATAATTTTTTTTTCACATAACTCTGAATTGTTTTCCTGAATGAATCGACCAGTTCATGATTCTAGCAACCATGTATTAGTCCGCCATCCAACACAACTTCCATCTTTATTCTCCTTGTCAATTCAGTGGGTATTAGAAGACACCTAGAAATTATGTAAATTTATATTTCTTTTTAAACCAGTGATCCTGCTACTAGGCATGTGTCCCAAAGAATGGTAAAGAATGAAAGGAAAGTCCTAAATATACCAAAATATGCACAGCAGAACTTGAGGACAAAAATATCAGAAGGAAGGTACCTATTAATCTGGGACTAGAGAGATACATTATGACATGTTAATGTAATGAAATATTATTGCATATTAGAATGCATCAATAAAACTTTCTAGAAAAGAAATCACAGGTTTATAGTTTTAGAGTTAGAAATGAAATTTGAGACCATCAGGTCTAATCTCTTCATATTACAGATGAGGAAACAGGCTCAGAAGAGTTACATAATTTGCTAGTATCTGTGACAGAATCAAGAAGGGACCTCAGGTCCCTTAACTCTAGATTCAATTTTCTTTCAATTACAACATGCTAATTTTTATTTCGTAATTCAAACCCATAAACAGAAGAATTAAGAACTAAGAAACATTGTTTCTCAATAGGCATGAAGACATATGCTGGGCCTCTTCCAAGCTCTGCCCAATCAGCCTGCCCGCAAGTGGCCTGGTCAGCCTAACCAGAGAGTTGACTTCAAACTGTGTAAAACCTAAAAACTCCTTGGATTCTATAGTTTCTTTCACTGGTCAGTAATACAAAGGCAGTGGGTAAGAACAGAGTATATTCTGGTTCTCTGGTGCATATAAAAGCATTTATTCAACAACCACCCCCACAAAAGATTGCGATCTCACCCACCCCTCTGCCTCCAGTTACTGAATTATAATTTTATGTTTCTGAAATTAAACCAAGTGAGGATTTCTAAGCGGTAAAAAAAGCATCATCCCAACTAACCTTTGGCCAATACAGTAGAGAAGAGAAAGGCCTGCTCTTGCCTACAGTCTCATAGGCCCTTTAATGACCAAGGGGATCAAAAAATGGATTTTACGTCTCAGTGAAGGATAACCGCTCTGGCATCACGATGCTAGCCCCTGCTGAGGAATTGGCTGACATAACAGAACTCCAGCTATTATTTTACCAGCCTTCTTGAGGTTTGTCTTAAATAGCTTCTCCTGCCCTTACAGGCAATGCTATTTTAAATAAGACAGTGTCAGCATTCTCGGGGATGAATTCCAGCTGCCAGACTTCTTTTTTTTTTTAAATTAACCGAAAAACCTAACTGGATTTCAATTTAACATTTGATGTCTTGGGCTAAAAGATACGTACAAAATACAATTCAAATAGGACATTAGGGAAAACAAAGCAATTTATTAACTTTGCTTTAAAACAAAGATTATTCACTCCCTCCACCCCGAAAAGTTTAAGGAAATTGCCCAGCTTTTTTTAAAGGAAACAGCACAAGAATCATCATACTTTTAAGCCTTTTTTTAAGCTTCAGTTACTGGAGATCACAGAATACATTGTTTGACAAGTAATCTGCATTGATTTGTAATACGATTTCATGGAAAGAACACTGGAAATCTTTCTAGTTCTGGCTCTGATGTTTCCTTCTGTAAAACCTTTAACTCATTTTCATCAACTATAAAAAGAGGTCGCACCACATAAGGCATTCTTAAGTTGGGGTTCGTGAACATGTCCAGAGACTTCAGCTCTGGTCCAAAGGGGCCCATGAGATGCAAAATGGCTAAGAACTCCAGGATTAGACGATCTTTTAATCAAGTCCTTCTTTAAAGTACTTTTTTCAGATGTGTTGGATTCTCTGCTAAGTGCTAAGGCTACAAAGACAGAGATGAGACAGTTCCTGCCCTCAGGAAGTTTGCAGTCCTTTGAGGGAATTAACAAATACACCTATAAATTAGAAAATACTCCTACACCCTATACCAAGATAAAGTCAAAACGGGTACATAATTTAGATATAAAGGCTGACACTATAAGCAAACTAGGAGAGCAAGGAATAGTTTACCTGTCAGATCTATGGAGAAGAGAAGAATTTATGACCAAACAAGAGAGGGAGAACATTATTAAATGCAAAATGGATGATTTTGATTACATTAAATTGAAAAGTTTTTGTACAAACAAGGCCAATGCAACCAAGATTAGAAGGGAAGCAGAAAGCTGGGAAATAATTTTTACAGCCAGTGTCTCTGGTAAAGGCCTCATTTTTAAAATATGTAGAAAACCAAGTAGAATTTATAAAAAACAGGTCATTCCCCAATTGAGAAATAGTCAAAGGATATGAACAGGTAGATTTCAGAGAAAGAAATTAAAGCTATCTATAGTAATATGAAAAAAATGCTCTAAATCACTATTAATTAGAGAAATGCAAATCAGAATGACTCTGAGGTACCACATCACAACCATCAGAATGGCTAGCATGACAAAACAGGAAAATGATCAGTGTTGAAGATGTGGGAAAAGTGAAACATTAATGTGTTGTTGGTAGAGTTGTGAACTGATCCAGCCATTCTGGAGAGCAATTTGGAACTAAGCCCAAAGGGCTATAAAACTGTGCACGTCCTTTGACACAGTAATATCACTTCTAGGTCTGTATCCCAAAGATATCATAAAAACATGTACAAAAATATTTACAGGAGCTTTTTTGCTGAAAAGAATTTGAAATTGAGGGGATGCCTATCAATTGGAGAATGGCTGAACAAGTTGCGGGTATATGAATATGATGGAATACTACTGTGCTACAAGAAATGTTGAGAGTGCAGACTTTAGAAAAACCTGGAAAGATTTAAATGAATTGATGCTGAATGAGGGGAGCAGAACCAGCAGAACATTGCACACAGTTACAGCCACATTGTGCAATGACTGACTTTGATGGACTTAACTCTTCTCATCAATGCAAGGATCTAAGACAACTCCAAAAGACTCATGATGGAAAATGTTATCCACATCCAGAGAAAAAATATGGAGTCTGAATGCAGATCGAAGCATACTATTTGCTCTCCTTTTATTTTGTTATTTTGTTTTGTTTCTTCTTTCTCATGGTTCCTCCTATTAGTTTTAATTCTTCTTTACATCATGACTAATGTGAAAATGTGTTTAACATGAATGTGTAAGCAGAGCCCATATCAGACTGCACACCGTCTCAGGGAGGGAGGAGGAAAGAGAGAAGGAGAAAATTTAAAACTCAAAAATCTTCTGGAAGTGAATGTTAAAAACTAAAAATAAATAAATAATTTAAAAATTAGAAAATACATACGTATATACACAAATATACATACACACATATGTATATAAATCAGAATATATAAGTATGTACATATATTCCAGTTCTAACATTTTATAAATAATAACTCAGCCCTATAAAGGAAGAAATCTAGTAATATTCTCCCCATTTTATAGATGATGTAACAGGCTCAGAAAATGTTAATAGCTAACATTCATATATCACTTACTATGTACCAGGCAGGCACTGTTCTAAGCACTTCATAATTATTATCTCATCAGACCCTCACAATGACCCTGGGAGGTAGATGCAATAATTATCCTTATTTTATAGATGAGGAAACTGAGGCAAACAAAAGTAAAGTGACTTGTCTAGGGCCACACAGCTAGTAAGTATCTAAGGCTGGATTTGAACTTAGGTTTTCCTGACTACAGGCCCTGTGCTCTGATGTGTCCACTGCATCACCCACTATTAGTAATAGCTGATGACAATTAAGCATCAAATTAAATAGCTTTAGTTTACCAAGCCCTTAGCATGCTTTATCTCCTTGGAGCCTCACAACAGACTCATGACATCAGTACTACAAATATCCCCTTCATTTTATAGGAGAGGCATGGGAGTCAGAAGGACTTAGTGAATTGTCCAAGGTCACCCAGCTAGTCTCAGTCATTTATCCTCTCTGGGCTTTAGCACGAAGTCAGCACTTGTCTCCAGACCTCTGAAGTCCTAACCCAGTGCTCTATCCCATGCTCCAAGCTGTCTTCCTTTCGTAATTCTTTGATTCGACATGACTGCTAAGCTTCAGGTGAGCCCAGATGGAAATCAAGTGAGATCTCGCAAGGTTCACATGGAATATATATTATTTTCGGTGTACCCAGAAAAGAGGATGGGAGAGGGGTGCAGACACAGAGGATCACAAAGCTAAGGAAAAATGAAGTGTGCTGGTGGCAAACCACCCTTGATTTTTCATACGCAAGCTATAAACAAGGTCAGTGATGATGGCAGGGAATCTGGCAGAAGGAATCACGCCATCAGCAACAATATTTCTACCCCTGAAGGAAGGATGACAGCAGCAGCAACCAATTACCTTACCCTCCTGAGCCAAAATAAATACCAGGCAGTGGGGTTCATTATCATACTTAATAGAGCATCCTTTAACAACCCCAGCTATGGTTGTAACTAGGGAACCAAGTATTCAAGCAGGTGGTGTTGTTTGCCCCCGGGCCATCCCCCCACTCTGTTCTTGATGTTGGCAGCATTGTAGATTTACAAACAGAAGAGAATCCCCATATCACCTAATCCTGGCTCCCTCACTTACAGAGGCCCAAAGCAGGGAGGTAATTTGCCCACCCTGCTAAGAAGTAGCAGAGCTGGGAAAAGTACCCCAGATTTCTGACTCTAAATCTACTTGTCTAAGCCTGGGTTGACTTATCATACTTACAAAAGACTGGGACATTGGCAAGAATGCCCTAGAAGCCACGCTGTTGTTTTTGTGAAGCCATTTTTCAGTTGTATCTGATTCTTAGTCACCTCATTTGGGGTTTTCTTGGCAAAGATTCTAGAGCAGTTTGCCATTTGCTTCTCCAGTTCATTTTACAGATGAGCAAACCGAGGCAAACAGGGCTTAGTGACTTGCCCAGGGTCACACAGCTAGTAAGTGTCTGAGGCCAGATTTAAACTCAGGTCTTTCTGAATCCAGACCTGGCACTCTATCTACTGCACCACCTTGCTGCCCAAGAAGCCATGCACTTGAGGGCGATTACTTCACATTCAAATCCAGAGACTTTGCCCAATCTCTGGGATTGGGAAAGGCCCAATGAAGAGATTTCATGGGTAAGGAAAAGATGACTATTTGGTTTGGAAGGGAGCAGAAGGCAAAGAGATGGTGGAGAGATTGCAGCTTATAATCTAAAACATGTAGGGAGTTAGAGTTTAGATAGAGCCAAGCCAAGGTAGAGGGCATGGAATGGGGTCCACCATTGTGGTAGACAGTTAGCCTACATGATAGCTCCCCATTCAATTCATCTTATCTCATGCCATCCATATCCCACTGTAAGCTCCCTAGGAACAGGGAGTCTGTTGCTTTTCACTATTGTATATGTGCCCTTAGCTTGGTTTTTTTCTCTAGTGAATTGTGTTCTGTGCCAAGATGTCCCTCACCATGTTCTCTTCCCCTCTACCCTCTCCACATATATTTACACATAAACTCTGGAAGAAATGTCCTTGAGTTAAAAAATTGAAGACAAATGGATAGATAAATCTGAGTCTCTAGCCACCTGGTCTGGAAGGACAAGTGCTCTGTAACCCTGGCGTAGGTGGACCCTAAGTAATTCAGAGAGTGTCCAAAGAGGACAGTGAAGATACCATCACTGGCTCTAGCCAGGGGCTGGTATCATAGGCCTCCACCTCCTGACACCCCAGGTACAGACTGACTTCAGGGCATTGAGCAACTAGACCACAAACTCTCCCAGAGTAGCTGGGAGACAAAACTCACAGCTTCCCTGAAACTGTTCCCAATGGGAAGACAACCAGGACAGCGTGTACAGTAAGGACACACCCAGCGCTAGGTCCACGGTGCCAGGCCACACAGTCAACCTCTCCTGGCCACTGCCCCATACTCTCTATGGTGCCCACTGATACAGAGCAGTTTGCTTAGTGATACTCCAGCAAATTATTACTAACAAGCACACAACCTATTTCTTAACCTTATGGTGAGATTCACATGTAACATGCTTTTAATGCTTCTGACAATATCCAAAAGCTGAGCTTGGTCACATCTGAAGTTTGCAATCTGAAGATCAGGGTTCAAATCTCAGCTTTCACACTTTCCACCTGTGTGACTTTGGACAAGTTACTCAGCATCTTTGGGCCTCAGTCTCCCCATCTGTATAATGATGGGACTGGACTGGCCTTTGATTTCCTTCAAGCTCAAGATCTATAACCCTGTCATCTTAGAGTTAATGTCTGCATCTGTCTATTATGGCTTGGACTCGACCTCTGAGGCCCCCTTCAGCTCTCCACCTGTGATCTTGTCATCCTATAATCCTGACCAGTCAGTCATGGGACAAAAAATAAATGAAGCAGGGATACTTAGTAACATTTTCTATCATATTTTATTTTTTAAACTGATGATAAAAATATCAGTAGAAGCAGATCCAATTCTATTATAAGGAAAATCAGTTAGTGTGCATTCAGTTATTTCATTCAGTCTTATTTCTAGCCTTAGACAATAGTTGTTCATCTTGGTTCTATTTAGAGGAATCCAGCACAGGCAGAGATAGTGTAAATTAAATACCACTGAATGTTTCCCTAAAATAACAAAGACGAAAACATATTGAAAACAGTCCTTATTAATATACAATTCAATGGGCTCTAGAGAAGAGATTAGCAAGAAAAAGGAGAAATTTACTAGCACCTATAAAAGCAGATAACTAAAAAATCAGTTAAAATGAAAAAAAAACTGTTCTCAATTGTACTCAGATGATGAGAAGCTTGTTAAATGATCTTTATTGTCATTAATGTTTATGTGATGGTATAAATGCACCCTTGATTTTTCAACAAAAAGCCAATTGCTCTGAAATAACACCTTGATTTGCCACAGTCTATAGACCACTGCTCTGTTTTAGAGGGAGAGTTCCATGATTAAAAATACACCTATTCTGAATTTGCTCAACTATGAAGTCATAAAGAAAGCAGGACTCTCACTAAGAGAAAATTTCAAATTACAAGATCACATAGAAAGGTCGTCTGTTTTAAAGACTCTTTACAAGCTGTAAATAAACTGCACCCTCTCTCTCTCTCTACAGAAGTTCTCTTTTTAGAACAGAATTTCAGCATCAGATTTTATGTCCTATCAAAAATGGTTTAGGTTTTAGTTACTGAAATGGTGTATGGGAAAGAGTGAGGGACTTGGAGTCAGGGGCCCAATTTCTTTTTTATTTTTTAAAATAAACTTTTATTGATATCTTTTGTTTTTACCTCACCTACATTTCTTAAGGCACCTTTCCCCCTTCACTTCTTAAAGGGTTATCCTTTATAACAAAAAAAAAAAAGAAGATTGAAAAAAAAGCAGTTCAACAAAACTAATCAATATATCAATAAAGTTTAACACTATCTATCTACAATGTTCTACACTTCTGCTCCAACCCACAGTGTACCACCTTTGCCAAGAAAGTAGGAGGGTACCTTCTCAAATCTCCCCTTTGGTGCCAAGCTTGGCCATTATAATTTCATACCATTTGACTTCAATTGTTTTGTTCACGTTGTGCTTTCCATTCACACTGTCATAGTCACTGTGTGAAGTCTTTTCTTGGTTGTGTTTATTTCATCTTGCATCAGTTCGTTTAATTATTTTATCACAACTGGTTTAGCTATTTGGTAATCACTGGGCACCTGTAGTTGTTTCCACTCCTCACTATGACAAAAATTATTGTTATAAACATTTTGATATATGCGGGGTCTTTCTTTTCGTTACTGACCCTCCTTGGAATATATACCCTAGGTCAAAGAGCAAGTCCATTGTTAGCAATTTCATTGAATGCTTTCCAGAATAATTGGAACAATCATTGTCTCACCTACAGCATATTAGTTTGCCTGTTCTCTACAATCCAAAGTCCTAGCTTCTAGTCCTAGTTTTAACTCTTTCTAACTACATGATCCTCTTAATTTCTCTGAGGTTTGGTTTTCTCATATGTAAAATGTGGATAATAACGTTTCTACTACAAAGGTCTTATGAGAAAAGCATTTTGTAAACCTTAAATCCCTGATGATTTTATCACTGTAGGGAGAATCCTGCTATAGAAACTCCCTCTCTTAGTAAGCTTGACTTGGTTTTTTATATGTCAAATGAGGGGTTTGGATTAGAAGTTCTCTAAGGTACCTTCTATCCCCAAATCTTTGGTCCCATGTATACATAGAATTGATTTAGTCATTAGCAATGCCTATGGCAGTTAAATCACAAATTTGAAAGACAAAGTTTTTCTTCATAACAAACCCAGAAGTAGGTTTTACAGAAATTATTATCCCCATATAGCCTTTGGATTCAAGTAGTTTACAGTACTGGATTAGATAAGATTAACACAAAGAAAATAGGGAATTTCAAGAAATTAATGTGTTAAACTATTGCAAAGTATTGAGATATATATACATACACACGTATATGAGAAACAGAAACATCAACAAATTAGTAGGTAAAATGTAGATATTGCACTTCATTAGGGGGTATATAATAATGCATCTATTGATGTCCAGATGTGTCTTTATTAATAAAGGGCCATAGCCATATAAAAAGACTTGCCTATTTTACCACTATGAAAGTTCAATTTTAATTTCAGTCCTAAACATATAGAACTGGTTCTGATTTTTCTAAAACCTAAATTTCAAGTAGAAAGGAAGGCTAATAGATAAAACCAATTCAACAAAGCCTTAGGATCAAGCATAGATAAAACATGGTTATAGTTATCAAATGATTGAAAACTTTCACATCTAAAGTATCTAGTGACCAACAGAGTTCCAAGCTCTGATGCCTTATAGCCTTGAAAGAATCACACACACACACACACACACAAAACTTATAAAAGCTATGCAAAGACTAAGAAATTGACCTGTTTCTCTATGACTGAAGACTCCAGTGACATTTCTAACTAGATGATACAAGAGTTAAAATAAGTTAAATAATAATTAACATTTTAAGTTAAAGCTGAATCAAGGTCCATTTCATCCCTGAATATCCCATGACACTCTCCCCCCAAGCATGTGAACTGTGATGGAATACAAAAGCATTTATTAAGTATTTACTATACAAAGTATTATATATTATATACAAAGACTGTCAGGAGCTAGATATATAGAAACAGAACAGCAAGATGGTGACTTTCCCCAAGGATTTTCATGTTCTAATGGAGGAGAAAACAAACTGATTGGCCTAGTATTGCCTAAATCTGAGTTAGATCAATCTGACAGAGTCAGGATAGAGCAAAATAGAATCTACATCCTCAAACTCTCCATTAGCATTGACTAAAGTCAGTGCTGGTTTGTTAAGTCTGGAAGTCTGAAATTTGTCAGTTGGATTCATGTACCATGAGAGAAACCTGTAATTACTGTTAATGTTTAAAGACCATGTTTGGCCTTCTGGCTTGTTTGTTCAGTATCTCCTTAGGTAGTTACATATCTAATGATTTAGATAACACAGTCACAAGCTCTTTCTGCTTATTTTCCAAGTGCTAGAAATGCACAGTGAATGCAAATGGAACTGATCAACATAAAAATGGAGTCCATTATTCAGATTTAAGCATGGCCATTAAATATGCATGCCTACAGTGACTTTTCATAGGTTCAAACAAAGCACTGGATGCCTTTCAAAGATAAGAAAGAAAACCCTGATTTCTGTTTGGCAAATTAATTCCCTGTGCTTAATATTAGTTCCCTGAAAGCCAAGATCATGTATTTGACAATTCAATTCATTTCAATAAGTGTCTATTGAGCTCTACAGAGTGTCAAGCACAGTGCTAGATGATGCAGAGAATACAAAGAAAGAGAAAAATGAAGGGTCCTTGTCTTCAAGGAGAAGGCAACATGAAGCAACTTGAGGACAGGGACTTTTCCATTTTTGTCTGTTTCCACAGCGTTTGTCTCAAGACATGTTTGATAAACAATTCTTGATTGATTGATTTGACTCTTCCTTGAGCCCTCTTTTCTCTCTATATTATCTCACTTAATGATTTCATCATTTCCCATGGGACCAGTTTTTATTTCCATACAGATGGTCCCTAGATATCCTTATCTATATCTTTATGTATACAGATGTAGGTATCCACATAAATATTGATATATAACTAAGACAAATCTTGGACACAATCTTATGTCCAAATACTCCCAAAACAGAACTCATTGTCTTTCCCCAAAATGTTCTTCTCTTCCCAACCTTCCTATTACTGTTGAGGATATCACCTTTCTCCCAGTCACAAACACTTACAACATTGGTACCACATGGTGCAACTCACTCAAATGCACCCCCATATCCAATGTGCTGCCATAAATTGCCATTTCTAACTTCACAACTCATATAATACAGTATATGGACCCTTCTATTCATTGATACAGCAACCACACAGCTGCAATTATGAGGACCTTCACTGTGTGCAGTGATGAGTGGTCTATTTGTCCCCCTGCCTCAAGGCTTTGCCTGTTTGAATCTCTCTTTGAATCATCTATCAAAATAATCTTCCCCACAGCACAGAAATGAGGGAAAATGTCACTCACTCAAAAAAAACACTATTGTCTTACTACTCTGTCTAGGATCAAATATAAAATCTATTCGGCTTTTAAAGTCCTTTATAACCTATCCCCTTCCTACCTTTCCAATCTTCTTTTATTTTACTGCTCTCCATGTACTCTATGATGCATCTACACTTATCTATCTGCTGTTCCTCACACACTAAACTCCATCCTCTGACTCCATTTGTTTAGACTAGCTGTCACTCATATCTGAATCTAAATGCTTGTTGCCTGTTTGACATAATATAATGTGTGCAAAGGGTTTACATTCACTCTCTCATTTGATCTTCACAACAGAGATTACATTTTCATATTTTACGTTTTCACAAAGTCTAAGAGATTTAAGTTACTTGCTCATGGTCTCAACATGGTAATGTTGACAGCTTAAACTCAAAGCGTAAGGTTTCACATTTATTCTTACTAGAATTTTATCCCATTACATATAGTCCGGTGCTTGATACTATCAAAATTTCTCTGGATCCTGACTGTGACACTGACTTAGTTCCAATCTGTTGCCAGATTTTGTTTTCTACTTTCTTAACATTTCTTGAATATGTCCCCTTCTCTCCACCTGCACAGCCCCCAGCACCTTTATCCCCTTACCATTGCCTCTCCCCATTACAATCCATCGTCCACTCAGGTGCCAAAGTGATATTCCTATGGCCCAAGGATAGAGGCTATGTGCTATGTGCATTGCCTGTTGCTAGGCATATAAAGACAAAACTAAAGAATGGTCCCTGTCCTCAAGGAGCTGACATTCTTCAGCAATTCTCATGTAACTACTTTAAAAGATTCAAGATTGCATTAAAGTGGATGCTCTTTCCACTGACGCAGATGCTGTCCCAGACCCCGAACACCACACTCAGTACCTAGTCTTCACAAATTTCTGTAGCCAAAACCCATTTCTGCCAATGGCCAGTATTCTGGGGATAATTATTATAACAACTCCTATTCGTACATAGCGCCTAAATGTTCACAAAGTGTGTCCTTATTATAATCCTATTAGGTCAGCGGTGAAAACACTATTATCTTCATTTTATAGACAAGGAAATGATGGCTCAGAGACTTAAGTGATTTCTATGTGGTCATATAGCTAACATAGTATTAGAGTGGAGACAAGAAAACAGGCTCACTCAAAATAAAAAGGACTGGAAAAAAATAAATAATTTTCTACTAAGAAACAATTAGCCGCTGGAATTTTCAAAACATTTTTGAAAGTACCTGAATTTCCATCTGGTGAAGATGTTTTAATAGAAAAAAAAAGCAGCATCTGCAGAGAACATTTTTTAATATGCTGTATATTGCGGGCATTGCATCTTTTTATATTTGGGGCCACTTTCAACTGCTGGTATATGATCATTAGGCAGCCATAAAGAAGTCAAGGTATTCTGAGCATACTCTTTTAACAATGTACAAAACCGAAACATGCAGGTTTCGGAAAAGTGCATAACATGGTAACTATCCATAATATGAAAGAATCTCACGATGTCCCAACTCAAACTGGATGTTCAATGTTTGAAAATTCCAATACTGGGAATAAAATAATGTAATAGGCAGAATTGCCCTGGAGTCATTTGCAAACTACTGGCAATTTGCATGTCTAATTTCATGCTATTTTCTCATTGCTGGAGGCATTATTGTTTGGAGGAAAGGGAGGAGTGACTATGAGGAAATCTTATATGAGCAAATTGTTCTTCCAAGACTATCTGCTATCCTTTGCAGGATGTCTTGAGGCTGGGGAAATAAAGGACCATCACCTTTTCTGCTACTCCAGCGCCACAGTGCAATCCATATGAAGGATATCTTCAAAGTCCAGCACGATAGATTACTTCTCTTGGCAGGGTTGATGATGGAGGCCCATTAAAGTGTTCTGGTGGAGCTGTTTAATCCTAAGCTCTGCAGATTTGAACTATCTGACTGTTCTATTCAATCACTATTTAGGTTTTAAAAAAACCAACTGAACAAATATAGGATGAAGAATTATGGGTGTAGAATCTTCCATATCATGTCAGACTTTTTCAATATGTTGGTTAGCTTTCCTAAACCTTTCCCCCCTTCTTATATTTTTTATTATAAGGGATGGCTCTCTGGGATGGAATGATATACTGGAAAATATGAGAGGTAAAAATAAAAGTTATCAATAATATATGTATGTGTGTACATGCATGTGTGCATATATATATGTGTGTGTGTGTGTGTGTGTGTATGTGTGTGTGTGTGTGTAAAGAAATCAATAAGCATATTTTAGCATTTACTACAGGCCATACACTGTGTTACGGACTGGGAATATAGAAACTATTTTGTTTATACTGTCTGTGTGGCAGTCATCTGATCTTTCAGGGCCCCAGGGAACTCTCTAAAACTTAGAATTATAGAATATGTGAAAATCTGTATCAATAGAGGCCATTTCCTCCCTTGGAATTTTCTACAAAATGAAATCATTGAATCTGAGTGTTGGTCATTTGACTCCAGAAACAGTTTATCATTGTTCTAACTATCTTGTCCAAAGGTGGCAGTAGTTATCTTGGGAGTTAGTAAGTTCCCCAGCACTGGAAGCATCCAAGAAGAAGTCAGATGAGCATTTTTCATAGGAACTATATTGAGAGGATCCTTAGACATTAATATTCTTACCAACATGAAGTTGGATTAAATGACATCTGTGGCTTCTCTTAGTTCCTCCTTCTCTCATGACGCTCAGTATCTTTCTGCCTATGACAGCTGTCATGCCCTTCTCTATCTAGGTTGCTCTGGGGTGATTAGAGTTTTAGATTTTAAAAATTCAAAAATTTTCTGGTCACACATTCTGAAGCTTGAGTATACCACAGCAATAAACCCTGGTGTTCAGTAAGATTCTAATTAAGGAAGAAAACCTTGTCAGTTTCTCAGAGTGTGGAGCAGGTGCTATGAAATTAACTGGTGAAATTTAGGCCATGTAGATGGCTACATTAATTAGGTTTCTTTTTAAAGGTTTGATTCCAGGTTTATTCTGCAATATGAAACTAATGAAATGAATAATGATCACTTCGAACCTAAACGGAAATCAAAAGAAGAATGCGACAAGTGAAATGAGACTAAGCTTGGCATAGAGGGGAGAGGGCTGGTGTTAGAATCAGGAAGACCTGGGTGCTAGTCCCATCTCTGGCACATACTAGTTGTGACTACAAAAGTCACTGAAGCTCTCAGTGTGACTCTGCAAAAGTCACTGAAACTCTCAGTGTGTCAAGCAGAGAAAGTGCCGATATGCACAGGTGAAGGAAGGGATGGAAGCACAGATGCTAAACAACAACAATAACAAAGATAAATTTTTAAAAAAAAGAACTAACCTTATTTTAAAAATAAGTTTAGTTCAATACAAAATATTTATTAAGCATCTACTAGGCATGAAGCACTGTGACAGGTTCTGGGGATGCAAAGACAGAAAGGGAACGGTCCCTGAGCTTAAGGAGTTATATCCTGGATGAACATGGAATCAAAAATAAACACTTCTTCAAAAGCAGCTATACAATGAAATTTACGTTATAACTGCTTTTTTTTTGGAGACAAGAGATGTCTTTATACTAAAAATTTCTGATATCATTTGCCTGAAAACATATTTAATATGAAGATTCATGTATATATAGATATATACACACATTTTTTATATATGACAAAGTCCTACTCTAATACCTCAATCCTAATGCCAGGGAAGTGGTACTGGGGGCTCTAAGGTTATACCAGGGAGCAAAAGCTCTACCATACTAGAAAACATTTTGAGTATAGCTTTGGCAAAAGGTCAAAATCTATTCTGTTTTGTTTGCTTGTTTTTTTCCTGATGACTAAGAGCAAATGACAGAGTGGCACAGTACCAGTAAGTGTCAATTTAAAAAAAAAATCTTTTTTTAAATTTTTAGTCATGGTGACACCTGAAACAAACTACATGTGATGTAAAGATAGACATAGAGATGGACAAAGACACGGATATAGACATAGATACAGATGTAGAAGTAGAGTGGATATAGATATAGATAGATGTAGATAAAAGTAGGTATAAATATAGACACATATATGCATATATACGTATATTTGAAGAGAGATGTATATGTAGATGAACTTTTATTCTTATCTTAAACACAAAATAAAATGGGCATTTCTATAACATGTAAAAACATAAATCATACTGCGCATTTATTTGATGGCACATGACAATTTACTAAGTGCTGTCACATATAATACCTCATTCGATCCTCAAAACTACCCTGCGATGTGGGGAGGGGAGGATGGGAGGTTCAAGACTGGTATTATTCTTTTCATTTTATAAATGAGGATGTAAGGACAAAATCTAGATCCCTTTAGTAAATCTCTTTTGGCATCTCTAAGTTTGGGATTCTCAACTTAGGAAGTCTAAAATTATTTAGAGTAGGGAGAATAAAGAAAATGATATTAAAGACAAGACTCACTGAGAAACAACTGAAGGGAAAAAAAGCAATCACCTAGTTGACTGAATAATAATCTTCAAACTTGAAAGGAAGCAGTCACTTTCCAACTATACTGTAAAGCAAAAAAGATGCTGACTTGTCATTTGCCAAACTGACAAAATTCTTTCTGAAATTATAGTGGAAGATGTTAGTTTATATAGGAAGAAGGGGAGCTAAGCTTTCCAGGCTTAGGATATATTAGGAAATCTGTAGAATTGTTTCCCCTAGAAAACAGTGATTGGCACATAGTGTTAAAAATACCTTTTTTTAAAAAATCATTCATTGTTTCTCTGATTCATCTTTGACAATAGAATCACACAATCTCAGAGCTGAAAGCGAACTCCAAGCCATCTAGTTCAATCTGTAGCTAAGGAGAAATTCTCTCTTCAACACACCAAGCAAGGGGGGACCCATTACTACTGATTGCCATTTCACTTTTATATATTTATAATTTTTAAAAAGTTACCAATGTATCTGCCCTTGGAAAAAGCCTAAATGTCTGACATTTACCCCCATAAGTCCTAGTTCCCCCCCGTCCCCGGGACCAAAACGAACAAATTTAATTTTTCTATATAATAGTTCTTCAAATATTTAGACCTATATCTTTGCCCCCACCCCACTATCTATTCTCTCTTCTGGGCTAAATATCCCATGTTCCTTCAATGGATTCTCAAGTGACATAAACAACTTCTCAATTTCTTTCTTAAAACTTATGAACACTTATTACTAGAAGAAAAGGGCTATTCCAGCTAACTAGTCCACTCCAGTGAGAGTCTATTTTGGTTTTGTGATTCTTCAGTTCAACTCACAAAAGGTGGCATTGTGTAATAGTCAAAGACTTAAAACAAGAGCAAGGAATATAAAATTGCTAGATATTGCAACCTTAAAATACCAGGAGTGTAGATTTTCTGTCATCTTTCATTGACAATGTTGAGGTAATGTATAACTTTTTGGTTTTATTTCTAGTGGGACTAACAAGGACCAAAACGTAACAACACACCCATTTAAATATGAAAATTTGAAGTTTGCTAATATCAGGAGAGCACGACAATTATTTAAAATTACAATGATATAGCATTGTTTTACATAAGAGATATGTTTTGTAATTCAACTCTACTATTAAATGCATATTAAATCAAGCATCCAGAAAGAAACAATTCAAAATATTGTGGAACCACAGTCAGGATCTACAAGATTTAGTAGCTTTCACATTAAAGGAGTAGAGGGCTAAGAATATATTCCAGAAGACAAAAGAGATGGGATTACAACCAAGAATAAATTACCCAGCATTTTTTCAAGGAAAAAAAATGGATATTTAATGAGAGGACTTTCAAGCATTCCTGATGAAAAGACCAGCACTGAATAGAAAAACTGACTTTCAAATACAAGACTCAAGAGAAGCATGAAAAAGGTAAACATGAAAGATAAATCATAAGGGACTCAATAAGTTTATACCATGTAAGCTTTTATACTGGAAGATGAGACAGGTATTTTCTAAAAATGTTATCATTTCTGGGGCAGTTAGAAAGGTTTTACATAGAAAGAGGATGCGGTAGTAAGTCAATTATGTTGGGATGATTTTCTTTTTTTCTTTTCTTTTTTTTTTTTATAAAAATGGATAGTCAAGAAAAATGGATGCCCAGTGAGAAAGGGGGAGGGGAAGAAGAATGGAAAATATTTTTCTCACATTAAAGAAGAACTCAAAGAAGAACTTCAATAGTGGAGAGGGGGGTGGAGTTAGGTGACACAGAGGATAGAGAACCAGCCCTGGTAAGTTCAAATTTTATCTGAGACACTGCATTTACTAGATGTGTGACCATGGGGGCAAGTCACTTTACCCTGATTGCAAGGGGATGATGGAAAAGGGAGGGCAGATGAAAGATAACAGTTGTCAGAAACAAAACAAACTTTAGGGGAGGGACAGGATAAGAAGAGAGAGAGAAGGCAAAGAGAAGAAAACAGAATGGAGGAAAATGCCCAGTTAGTAATCATAACTGTTAATGTCAATGAGATGAACTCACTCATAAAATTAAATTCAATAACAGAATGAATTAGAAACCCAGAATCCACCAATATATTATTTACAAGAAGAATATATGAAAGAGAGAGACACACATATAGTTAAAATAAGGAGCTGGAACAGAATTTATTATGTGTCAGATGAAGTATAAAAAGGCAGGTGTGGCAATTATGATCTCAGACAAAGCAAAAGCAAAAATAGACGTAATTAAAAAAGGAGAAGCAGAAAGACTACAGCTTGTTAAAAAGGATCTACAGACAATGAAGTAACAGCAATATTAAACATGTATGCACTAAAGGCATAGCATCCAAATTCTTAAAGGAAAAGTTAAATGAATTACAGGAGGAAACAGACAGTAAGACTATACTAGTGAGGGACCTCAATATTTCCTTCTGAGAGCCAGACAAATCTAAACACAAAATAAATAAGAAAGAAGCCAAGGAGATGAATAGAATCTTAGAAATGTTCAATATGATAGACTTCTGGAGAAAACTAAATGGGATTAGAAAGAAGTATACCTTCTTCTCAGCTCCTACATGGCACTTCCATAAAAATCGACCATGTATTAGGGCACAAAATCTCACAACCAAATGCAGAAAAGGAGAAAAATTAAATGCACTCATTTCAGACCATAATACTATAAACACTACAGTTAATAAAGGGCCATGGAAGTATAGTTAAAAAGCTCATTGATAACTAAATAATCTAATCCTAAAGAATGAGTGGGTCAAAGAACAAATTAAAGAACAATGATTTCATTAAAGAGAAGGACAACAATGAAACAACATTCCAAATTTGTGAGATGTAGCTAAAGCCCTACTTAGGGAGAAATTTATATCTCCAAAAGCTTACATCAATAAAAGAGAGAAAGAGCAGATTTGACCATGAACCTCACGAACAAAAACAAAAACAAAACTAGAAAAAGAACAAATTTAAAATCTTTAAACACAAAATTGGAAATCCTGAAAATACAGAGACATATTAACAAAATTCAAAGTAATATGTATATATATAATATTCATATATATAATATATTTATATATAAACATATATTATATATATATGATAAAACTATAAGCTGGTTCTATTAAGTACCAATGAAGTAGATAAATCATTGGTTAATTCGATTTTTTAAAAAAAGAAGAAAATCAAATTACTAAAATCAAAAATGAAAAGAATGAATGCACCACCAATGAAGATGAAATTAAAGCAATTATTAGAAGTTATTTTCTCCAATTTTATGCCAGGAAAGTAAAATAGATGAATATTTACAAAATATAACTGCACAGATTAACAGATGAGAAAATGAAATATTTAAATAACTCCATCTTAGAAAAATAAATTGAACAAACTAACAATTAGATCCATATGAAAAATTTCCCAGGACCAGGACACATTTAAGAAAAAAACAGTCCCTATATTAAGTAAACTACTTGAGAGAAATAGGTAAAGAAGGAATCCTACCAAATTTCTTTTACGTCAAAAATAGTGCTTTGATATCTAAATCTAGGGAGAGCAAAAACAGAGAAAGAAAACTGTAGACTAACTTCTTTAATGAATTTTGATGCAAAATTTTAAATAAAATACTAGCAAGGAGATTATCACAATATATCACAAAAATCATTCAATATGAGCAGGTAGGATTTATAGCAGGAATTCAGGGTTGGTTCAATATTAGGAAAAGTCTCAGCATAATTGACAATATCAGTAACAAACCAACAGAAATCTTATGACCATACCAATAGGTGCAGAAAAAGTCTTAGACAAAATTTCACACTTGTTTCTTTTAAAAATGCTACATAAAACCAAATGCAAGCATTATGTGAAATAGGGATACACTTGAAGTCTTCTCAATAAGATTAGAAATGAAGCAAGGAAGCCCATTATCATCACTAATATTCAATATGTAATAGAAATGCTATACTATAGAAATAAGACAAGAAAAGGAAATTGAAGAAATAAAAATAGGTAATGAGGAAACAAAACTATCACACTTTGCAGATATGATGGTATATTTAGAGAACCCTAGAGAATCAACTAAAAACCTAGTTGAAACAATTAACTTTTGCACAGTTGCAAGATCTCAAATAAACCTAAGAAATCATCAGCATTTCTATATACTACCAACAAAACTCAGCAACAAGAGATAGAAAGGAAAATTCCACTGAAAATAATTACAGATAATATAAAATACTTGGGAATCCACCTACCAAGACAAACTCAGGGATTATATTAACACAGTTACAAAACACTTTTCAAACAAAAACATATTTAAACCATTGGATAAATATTAATTGTTCATGCGTAGACTGAACCAATATAATAAAAATGACAATTCTAAGTTAATTTACTTATTTACTAATTCATTTGCTAAATTTATTATTTACTTAATTTACTAACTTATTTATTAAATTTACTAATTTATTTAATCAGTGCCATTCAGTGTTATGACAATTAAGCTACCAAAGAATTATTTGATAGAGCTAGATAAAATAGTAATGAAATTCATCTAAAAGGACAAAAGGTCAAGAACATTAAGAGGATCAACAAAAAGAATGTGAAGGAAGGTGGCTAAGCAGTTCCAGATTTCAAATCATATTTCAAAGCAGTAATTATCAAAACAATCTGGTACTCACTAAGAAATAGAGTGGTGGATTAGTAGAATAGATTAGATATATGACACATTATAATAAAAGACCATAACAATCTAGTGTTTGATAAACACAAAGATATAAGTGTTTGGTACAAGAACTTACTATGTGACAAAAATTACTGGGAAAACTGCAAAACAATTTGACAGAAACTAAGTATAGATCAACATCTAATATGAGATAAGATCAAAATGGATAAATGGTTAGATTTAAAGGATGATATCATAAGTAAATTAAAGAAACACTAAAAAAAAAAAAACAAACTGAACTTGTCAGATCTCTGGGTAAGGAAAGAGTTATAACCAAATAAGAGACAAAACAGAATATGGGCAGTAAAATAGAAACTTTTGAGTAGATGAAATTAAAAAGCTTTTGCACAAACAAAACTAATGCAGCCAAAATTAGAAGAAAAATAGGAAATCAGGGGGAAAATTTCCAACAAATTCCTCTGATAAAGGCCCCACTTCTCAAATATATAGGGAACTGAGCCAAATTTTGGAAAAAAAAACAAAAAAACAAAAACCAAGAGCCATTCCACAGTGAATAAGTGGCCAAAGAATTGGAATAGGAAATTTTCAAAAGTAGAAATCAAAGCTATCAATAGTCACATTAAAAAAAATACTCTGTATCACTATGGATTAGAGAATTGGAAATTAAAGCAACTTCACAAAATACCACCTCAAACCTATCAGATTAGCTAACATGACACAAAAGGAAAATGACAAATTCTGGAGAGGATGTGGCTAAACAGGGACAGTAATGAACTTTCGGTGGACTTGTAAAATAGTCCAACCACTCTAGAAAACAATATCCAAAATGCTAAAAAACTAAGACAGATGGGTAGTTGTGATGTCAATCAGTGATTAAAGACCTTTCCCTGACCATTCAATAGACTTCAGGTAGGGCTAGTTAAGGGAAGCTCCATTGGAGGTTTGTTTGTAGGCAGGCCTACACTTTTTACTTACTAATTACTAAGCCCCAGGCCTATACCCTTTCCCTAATTGGGTGCAAAAGCCCTCTGGCCCTAAAAAGAGTATATATACCAAGAAGATAGTCCTTGTCAGAATTCAGCTCAAGGAGGAGAAGAATTCTGAGGCTACAGAGCTGCAGAAAGAGTGTGGAGCAGAAAGTGGAAACCAAGGAGCTGGGGAGACCAGAGAACTGAGTGGGGAGAGCACTCAGGCAAGCAGACAGTTGGGATTCTGAGTGTTTATGGGGAGGCCCTAGCAAAGGGGAAGGTTACAGGATGACTTGGTTCCTTGCTGTAATACTGTGTTATAATCTGCTTGTTGTTACATTAAGGTGGATTTACTGGTTTTGAAATACAATTACTGCTATATCGAATTGGGATTATTGGTTCTGGGATCTGATCCTCTGGTGTCTAAATAAATGTTATATTTCCCTTGCCTTCTACACAGAGAATCTCTATACTTTGCAATTCCAAACTATACAGGGATGTTCAAAGTTGCCTTTGAGGTCATGAATCTTGCCTTACTGATACAGCAGTGCTGTGAGTAGAGTGCCTGGTCTAGAGTCAGTCAGATTCATCTTCCTGACTTAAATGTGGCCTTGGACACTAGCTGCATTTCCCTAGTCAAGTCACTTAGCCTCATTTTCCTCATCTGTAAAATGAGCTGGAGAAGGAAATGGCAAATCATTCCAGTATTTTTGCCAAGAAAACTCCAAAAGAGGTCACAAAGAGTTGGACACAATTGAAAACAACAAAGAAATGATACCCATTCTGAAGAAAAAGTTGGTACTATAACCAAAGGGCTATAAAACTGTGCATACCCTTTGATTCAGCATTACCACTACAAGATCTACATCCCAAAGAAATCAAAGAAAAGGGAAAAGGACCTATTCATAGAAAAATATTTATAGCAGCTCTTTTTGTAAAGAATTGGAAATTGAGCAGATGCCCATCAACTGGGGAATGGCTGAACAAGCTGTGGTATATGACTGTGATGGAATACTACTGTGCTATAAGAAATGATGAGCTCAAGGACCTTAGAAAAACATGGAAAGACTTGCATGAATAACAGAGTGAAATTAGCAAAAGGACATTGTATAGAATAACAGAGATATTGTTTTAAGAATAGCTTTGAGCAAATAATTTGTTTTCACTATTATAAATGCCAAATTAACTAAAAAGGACATATGAAGAAAAAATACTGTCTATATCCAGAGGAAGAACTGATTAAAAAAAAATATGTATGATGGGGTTTAGACTGTGGGAACCCCACCCCAATCTTCCCACTTGACCTGACTTTTCATGTCCTAATAGCCTAGTCTTCCATTGTCAGGTTACCTCAGGTTTGCCTTCTGGCCAGTTCCCACCCTTTATCCTATCAAAATATCTATACCTAAGTCTGTTACCTAGCCCTCTATTGTCTGTCATCTCCAGGTAGCCTTCAGCTATTTCTCACTCTGGAGTCTGACCTCACCCCAGTCATCTGCGTCCTCCCTAAACCCCTCCTCCCATCACCCTAGGCTACTTGACCTCAGTAGCTCACTAGACTGAATCTGTGCTGCTTGTGAAAACTAGCATCACAAATGGTGAGATTTCTTGAGTCTACCCAATATGGCAAATCTTTAATAAACTTTGTTTCTCTTTGGCTGAAAGAAGGCTTGAGTTGAGTTCATTTGAGCAAAACCCAGCGTGTCGATACTTTGGGGTCTTAAGCACCCCAAACCTCAACATATGGTTCCCTAAACCTCATCGCGTATAGAATAATTTTACACGCATATACACACACCCTATTTGTGTTTATGGTAGGGAAAGAAAAAAAAAGAAATCTACATGATAACTTCGTTGTATATTTAAAAGGAATAGCAAGTTATCGACAGTAGATTTGCAGTCTCATGTATAATCATCTTTTAAAAAAATTATACTCTTACGTAAATGCTTGTTTTATTCCATTAATTAAAAATTAAATAAATTTTTAAAAAGACAGTAATCCCAGACAATTCCAAAGGACCCATGGTGAAAAATGCTATCTACCTCCAAATAGAAAGCTGATAAACTCTGAAAGAAGATTGAAACATACTTATTTTTTTACTTTGTTTTTATTATTTTAGTTTATGTTCCCTTTTACAACATGACTAATATGGACATATATTTTGCAGGACCTCACATTTATAATCAAAATTAAAGCGTTTACCTTCTCAAAGAATGGGGAGAGACAGAAGGGAGGAAGAAAATTTGGAACTTAAAAGTTTAAAAAACGAGTGTTCTTTTTTTTAAAGTAATTGGGAAATATTTGATGAAATAAATTAAAAAAAAAAACCTGGTTAGGGAACCAGGATGATTTGGGATCTAGTCTCCCTTTTGACACATTCTGACCATCTGGTTGGGGAGGTCTTTTATCCTCTCAGGTCTCTAGGTGACTCTCTATGCCTAAAAGTTAAAGAGCAGTTTTCAGTATGCATTAGCCAAAGGTATTTCCTTATTCAGAAGTTCTTTAAATCAATGTCCTAATTGATTTAGTCCCAATCCCCAAAGTGCAACAAAAAAGCTAATCCATTAATTAACAAACACTAATTAAGCACTCACCAGTTCTCTTCTTATGGAGACTGGATAGAACAAAAGGACATTTTTTTTATTTTAAGCCATTTAGGAACCAGAACTGAACAGTTTAGAAATCAATTGGCTCTGATCATCCAGGCTGGCCTAACACATAAGTGAGCCTTGAGAGAAACCAAGAATAGACTGGCAAAAAGAAACCCCCTGTTCTCACCCCTAACATGTCTTCAGGCTTCAAACTCAAGCCTAGGAGATTCATTCCTTTAGGCAAAGTCTTTAAAAGCACACCCCACCTCACTCTCCCTACTCTACTCCCACATTCCTAAGAAATTAGTCACAGTATTTGACTATGATTCATTGTCAGCCATTTCTTTGTAGGGAGCCCCCAGATCCTCATTATCCCAACTATGTTTAAAAACAAACAATATCAAAACCACTCCTACGAAGCTTGGTCCAGAGTAGAGGGAGTGCTGAGCTGGCAGACTATGGCTTCCTTTCAAAGAAAGAACCCAGGCGATGCAGAAACTAGCCTGAGGGACTTTGCTGAGAAAAGAAGAAAGGATGATCCTTTCAACCCCAACTATTGGGATAATAAAAACTTGGCTCTTAGGTGAAGCTAGCTTACTGGCTCTGTGACCATGGACAATTAACTTAGCCCCAGTGCCACAGGCAGAATAAAAGTGTGTCTGCATTGGTAGAGGGTCTTTCCTCACAGGGAATTACCTAAATCAAAGAATCATAGACTCTTCAACCATAGCTGCATGGAAAAAAAAAAAAAGGAGAAAAATAAAAGGAAAAGAGAAACCCCAAAACAAGTAAAGAAAAGAGAAACCATTGTTTTAGACTGTGGGGCAAATGTAAAGATAAGATGCAGCCCTTGCCCTCAGAAAGTTTACACTCTAATTAGAGAAACTCATGGGTATGTGTTTGCATATATGTATGTGGGGAAAAAAGCAAAACAAAACAACAAAAAAAGGACAAACCAATGCTCTAGAACATAGGGAAAATACAAAGATGAAAAACAGCCCCTGCCCTCCAAGAGTTTATAATTTAGTTGGAGAGATTCATATGTATGTGTGTATTATATTCTATGTATATTATACTAATGATATAGGTATATTATACTATGATAGGATATATATTATATCATTATCACATCATATTTTATGTTATGATACAGAAAGCATAGTAAATACATAAAAAAGGCACTATATAACGCTAAATTTCCAAGCACCCTTCATGTTTGTCTTCCCTGGCTACTCCAATACTCTCTGATCTTTCCCTTCTTCCAATTTTACCATAATTAATCCTACTGGCACCAAAGGGTTACTCTATCTATATGCCATGCTGCTTGCCTTCCCCACCCTTCCCTCCATGATTTCCCTTTTTGTATTTATTCAGGAAACAGTAATCAGGTCAACATTGATAATCCTTTTTCCTATGACTCTAGTCACCGTCCCTGCAGCTGCTCTTACCAAAACAGCCCTTGCTAGACACCATTCCCTTAAATGTGCTAGCTTTCCTATTAGAATGCAAGTTTTTAATGAAGGCAAAGACTAGCTTGATCTTTCTATTTGTATCCCCAATGCTTAATGTCACATATGACAAACAGTAAAGGCTTAATAAATAATTTTTCATTCATTCGTAGATTCATTCATTTCAGTCAACATGCACTTATAAATATCTACAGGTTGTGTGCTAAAATCTTGGGATTCATTCATAGAGCCAGGTCTAGGAAATTCAGAGCTGAATCACATCTTGTCCTGGTTTCCTTCAGTGATTCTTTTGGGCTGTTAGTGTTGCTTCCCAGATCATATCATAACCTCCATAAAAGCAAAGGTCATATCTTACATACAAGGTCTTACACTGGACAAATTGTTGAGGGTGGGGGTGGAGGAGAATGCTATTTATAGACAGTAAGCACTCACAAATATTTGCCTAGTGATTGATAATCTTTATCATCTCTATTTTCAAGTAGAAGACTTGAATAGACAAATTGAAGCAATTGTATACATTAGACAAAGAAAATATAAACCTCTGAGAGCACCGACTATTTTTATGTTTGTCTTTTTATCCCCAGGGCTAGGTACAGGAGTCACTTAAAATGCTTACTGAATTAAATTACAGTTAGGATTTGGTGGTTTCTTGAATGAATCGATGAATGAATGATTGAATGAATGAAAAAATAATTTATTAAGTCCTTACTATGTGCTAGGCATTGTGGTAAGCCCTTGGGGATACATTTCTTTTTTTTTAAGAGACAATCCCTACCCTCAAGTTTACATTCTAATAAGACAATTTACATTCTAATGAGAGAAAACTACACATATAGGAAAGTATAATTAGGTCAGGGAGTTTTTATAATTTTTTTTCCTGAGGAGCTGAGTTGTATGAGCATCTGGAGGCATATGGTAAGAAAACTTGCATGGATGGCTGACTGGGATGTGAAACTGAAATATGGCGTGGTTTCTAGAGCACATTCTAGTCACCAATCAACTGGCTTAGACTCTTTGGTGAAAGTGATGGTTCATGCATGAGCTCACCTGTTATCTGAGTAGTAGAAAATAAAAAAAAAATGTTAACATGTTGTTAGCCTTTCCCCTGCATTAACTAAAGTTCATGAACACGTGATGTAATATACAAATGCAAAACCTCATTTCAGTTATTATTATTTTTGAATTTCAAGGCTGATTTGATTCAGTCAATGCTAAAGAAAGTCTTTTACAGCAAGGAGATGTTGACCACTAAAAGTAATCTATCTAATTACTAGCTTCCATGAACCACTTCTCTTCACATATAAACATTTCGTTAATGAGAAGATGCTGCTCTCTTCAAGTCTGTGCAGTTAGGAAGTGACCACAGATAATTTTGGACTGCCACTACTGGTTTTCACATTACCTTTTATAAGGGAGTGACAACTTTTACATTTTCATAAGATTTTAGAGCTAGAACCTTCAAGTTCATCTCCTCCAACTTCATCATTTTTTACAGGGTGTCCCTAAAGTCTGGACACATGGGCAAAAATGCATTATTTTGAAATATTTGAAATATCAACAGACCTTAGCCTCCTTGACTTCTTTTTCTGGGGTATGCTAAAGGAGAAGGTGTACTCAATGAAAATCACAGATGCAACACACTTGATTGAACACATAAAGAGTGAATGTGCTAAAATTGACCCCAATGTGGCGTTATTGCATCAAGTTCATGTGAATCTTGCAAAATGCATCAGTTTTTGCATCGCAAATGATAGAAATCTTATGGAATGTGTTATTTGTTACTATTCCAATTAAATAAAATGTTGTTGAAAATTTCATTTCATTTCTTGAAATATGCATGTTTGCCTATGTGTCCAGACTTTAGGAACACCCTGTATAAGGAAATATTTCTGTAGTCATGGAACCACCTGCCCAAGATCACACAGACAGGAAGAAGCAGAATTGGGATTCCAACCCACATCCTCTGACTTCAAAGCCAATTTCTTTTCTACTCTGTGAGGTTTCTCTTTCAGCTTTCACTAATAACATGCCATCTTCCCCTGCTCCACAGATCACTCCCTCTTTCCTTTATCAGTAACCATTCCCTCTCTGCTGATTCCTCTTTAGCCTACAAAGAACCTTGGGTTTCCTCAGGCCTTATTAAAAATAAGCAAACATGCCCTTTTCATAGCTTTTCATCCTCTTTTAGGAGGAATAGTTTGTGCTTTTTCTACTTCCTTACCATCAAATCATTTTTCAGTGTCTTAGAATATCCCTTCCTTCCCCAAGGCTGTACTGGAAATGTCATCTTCAAAGTAACCAATTATCGTAATTGGAAAATTCGATGATATTAGAGACTGTATACTGTAGACTACCATCTCTTTTTTATACTCTATGTTAAGCTCCTAAAAATTAAACTACCCCCAACCCAAATAGTGTTACAGGTGAAGAGTAGAATGGTACTGTCAAAACTTTAGATTTGTAGAAAAGAATATTCTCAAATAAGCATATTATTTAAACTAAACAGCTAGACTGTTCCTGATCTAATGATGAGGAATTTCTGGTACTAGGGTAAGAAAGAAGTACTGATTAGTGTGAGATGTCTAATAATGCCTAATATGAAAGGGCTATGAACGTGTTGTCTTAGGGCTAGACAGGAAGATTCTTAACATGCCTCCTAGGAAGAAAAGGTAATAGAGGCCCTCAAAGGATTTGAGACTGGTTCTGACTTCTAGCAGGTTGGTCCTCTATTGTCTATATTGATATCCTTGGAAAACTCATCCTTTCTGGAGCCTTCAATTACACTTGAGCCATTTAGATATAGGTAAAATTATAGGAGCAGATGAATGTTTCAAGGGAGACATATATATGTATCTATCATCTGTATCAATACCTATATTTTAGGGTCTAGGTCTGTGATGAAGTGTAAGAAACTCTTGGAAATTCCCTCCTCCAACAATGATTGGTAGTTTACAGGCTTAAAGTGTCACCTAGCAGTACTGATAAGTAACTAACCCAGCATAAAAAAAAAAAAGCCAGAATATGTTGGAAGAAAGACAGATCTTTAATGCAGAACCGACCTGCCTGGATGAATTTAAGAGATTCCTAACCAGTCTTCTGGCCTCCTGACTCCTCTCCAATCCAGATTTCATGCAGCTATCAACATGAGCTCTGCATGCACAGATCTGACCATGCTATACTCTATAGTCAAACTCAGCTTAATTGGTCCCTTCTCTCTGTGATCCTGCCATATGGGACTATCGATAATGACTCAATAGTAGTTGTTAATTAAATAAGTACTTCAGTCAAATGTATGATTTAATCATCATTTCCTGACAGTTCTATGATTTCTGGACACATCTCTCCAAAATCTACTGAAAGAGCAGGAAGCAGGAAGTCCCTCCAAGGTCCCTCCCATTATTTTAACCACACATATATAAAGTTATTCTTATTACATACTTCAACTTTTGCATTTATAGAGCGTTAGCAAGTGTAGACAGTAGTTTTGTTCCTGGGTTCTAATTCTGGAACTACCTCTCCTACCTATGTGACCTTGGGCAAGTAACTTTCCCCAGCTAGACTTCAATGTCCTTATTTGAGGGGATTCAATTCAACAATTCAACATTAATTAATTAATTAATTCATTAATTCATTAAGCCCCCACTGTGTGCCAGCTCTTGTACCGCAGTGGAGATACAAAAATAGAAATAGATCAGTCCCTACCCTTGGGGAGCTTATGTTCTATCGGTTGAACTGGATGGGCTTTGGGGTTTCTCTTAAATCTAAATCTGTGATGCATGCATGCTCTTCTATTTCCCATTTTCATGCTATGATAAATATGACCAGGGGGTGGGAGAGGAAATGTGAATAGCCTTGAATTCTTGTCCCTTACCGAGTTTGTGTGGCATGCTAGGGACGCTGTTGTAGCATGCTGACCAGCTGAGTCAATGGGAGAAACTGGAGTTTGCTTTTTAGCTACGTAGGGTTCTCTTTGATTTTTTAAAATGTTCTGCCTGGCTCAGGATTGACCCAATTCTGTGTTATTTTTTCTTAACGTTTCAGCCAAACTTCAGTGGAATCAGTACTAATCCAAAATTTAAACTTCTGAAACTCTGAGAAATTCTACTGTAGAAATGTATATCCCAGGAAATAGCCCTTCAGCTGGTTTGGGAGACCGTGAGTTAAATTTTCAATGTCAGTGATTTTATCACAGAAGGTATAAATTCCAGGGTTTGAACAGAAACAACAAGAGTTGTATTTTCCATTATTACTATTATGTACAAAAATTCCAGTTGGCAGCTATGACCTTGAGTCAGTATTTTTTTTTTAAATCTAGTCTTATAAGTATTCCTTGTGAGTTTATGTCCTTTTATGAACAAAACTGTATTTTTCTTTTCCTATAAAATATATAAATATGCTTGAAAATATCAAAGGTTAAAATGTAAGATCTAGTTAAAATTAATTAATAAGAATTAATTTTAATAGTAATACCAAGGATGAGAACAGATTATTTCAACAATGAAGGACAAAACAGCATGATGATTTTCTAAAGGGAGAAACAGAAAAAGACATCCCAATCTGATTATATCTCATATTCCCTATCATTCATTTGCATGCTTAGAAAGTTGCTGTGAAATTATGAAGTCTTGATCACTTAATATAAATCTTTTTTGGACCAAAGAGACCAGTGGAAAGAATTGAGATATTAAATCTGTAATAAAGAATAACACATTTCTTAACTATTGATCTATTTTCATTTAAGTAAGATGTAAGACCTAATTTGAAAGCTAACTGATTTAATTTGGGAAGGTTGTTAACTGTTTTATTGTAATACTTTAAACTTCAAAAGTATCCAGATCGAATGACAACTGCCAGATTCCTCCTTTCAAGTCCTTTACTATCCAAACAAAAGTAAGAACCAATTGTCTAGTACACAAAGAAACATCTTAAGACACAGCAATGACAAATGCAAACGGAGTTGGTGGTTTTTTTTTTAAATATATATACAAAACATTTTGGTAAATTGGGACTTACTAAAATATGCATGAATCTCTTTTATGTTTTTCTCCTGTACTAACATTGGTTGCTGATGCAAAGACAGCAGTTAAGCGGGTCCAAGATTAGTGTTTGATAAGAGTGTCCTCATTTTTCTAAAAAAGGCTGATACTTTATATTTTCTGGATACTGGTTGTGAATTGTAGATTATTCTTCTGAAGGTTCTAGGCATTCTTGTTCTGTAACACTTGATAAATATTAAAAACCCCTTGGGTTCTTGGAAAGACTTCTAGGACTCCCAACAGAAACTAGGTTTGGGCTTATTTTGAGATCACTGCCAAGGAAATGAAGTTTTCAAAAGGTATTTTTTTTCCTTTATAAGCAAGTAATTATTAAAAGATAGACCTTTCCTTTAAAAAAAAATGACCAATGGGTGGCTACGGACTTAAAGAACAATTACAGCACCATGTTATTTCCATGAGAAAATAGAAAATGTATAAATATATATATAGATATCTTTTACAGATGATGTCTTTCCAATTAGGCCTCTTCAGAGAATCGATATCAATTAGAGAAAAATGCTGTTTTTCAGCATTTTATAAACATTATGACAGAAGAAAAAGAAAGAAAAAGCATGCATGCTTTCCCAATTCTGCTACTGTATTGCTTCCTACATCTGAAATGCCCTCCTCCACCCTCTCCTAGATTCAGCTCTTGTCACTAGGTGATGAAATAGAACCTTGTTATTGTTGCTTAGTCATTTCAGTCAGGTCTGACTTCATGACCCCATTCAGGGTTTTCTTGGCAGAGATACTGGAGTAGTTTGCCATTTCCTTCTTCGAACTAAGGCAAACAGGGTTAAGTGACTTGCCCAGGGTCACATAGCTAGTACGTGTCTAAGGCCAGATTTGAACTCAAGAAGATGAGTCTTTCTCACTCCAGTCTCAGCACTCTATCCACTGTGCTACCTAGCCGTAGAAATTAAAGCCAAAGTCTGATCAGTAAAATGGGACTAAAGCTAAGGTCTCAACTTAGAGTACAGTATACGTTTTTCCACGGGCACGAATGCTGCCACTCCTCTGCGGCCACTTAATCTCTCTGGGCCTCAGTTTCCCACCTCTAAAAAATGAGGAGGCTGTAATAGATACTCTCTAAGATCCCTTCCAGCTCCAAATTACATGAATCTAGAATATGTGCTCAAATTGGATAAATCAAGTGTGGCTCAGAGAACAGGGAGACAAATTACAAAAGAAAATGGAGATCAGAGGGTCTAGCTGAGGAAAACAGCACTTTTTGTAACCTACAGAGGCAGATGGTTGGTGATTAGCAACATTTTTATTTTGATTCCTGAATGGATATATTCTTTAAACCAATTAATGAGGAAAAGCTGCATGTGAGTTGGCCAACATTCAGAAGCTAAGAAGAATGGGGGAAAAATGATCAAATTCAGAATTTAGTTCAATAGGCTACTAATACTCAGGGAACATATACACAATTTTATGAAAATAACATTCAACTCAAAGATGGAGACTAAGAGACAAGGAAGAAAAAATAGAGATGTAGAAGATTATAATATATAGATACATTATCTTTAGATATATCTAGGGATAGCTATATATATGTGTGTATACACACACACACGTATATGTGTGTGTATATACATATATATATATACATATATATATGTATATATATATATATATGTATATATATATATATAAAATCTTAGGTATCTATCTGTCTATCCACCCATCCATCTATCTGCCTATTTATCTACATACCTAGCTAGGTATCTCATTCTAATTAATTCACTAAAGTGTAGTTCATGTATCCTAAGCACAAGGCACAGGACGCTGTGGCTTGGAAATTGTATGAAGTGGCCTTCCAGACACCAAGGAGCTCTCTATCCACTACGCCACGTGTGCAGTTCAGCTGGACAATGTTGGATACTATAATGCTAAATATAATACACAATTTTTAAAGAGCTATAATAGAGATTCATAGTCTGATGTATATACTTCTCTGTCCTTCAAATGAATAAATGTTCATGGTTCTTGGAAATTATCAAATTCATATTCCCCCTTTTCCAACTGTGCTATTGTATTGCTTCCTACCCCTGATCTACCCTCCTCCATGCTCTTCTTTGTTGAATTTTTAATGATCCTTTAAAGGCCAACTCAAATGCCACCTTTTTGAGAAAGGTCATTCCCTGATTCCTCCCTTGGTAATGACCTTGTCCCTTCCTTTAACTTCATTAGGAATTATTCTGCCCTCTCATAGATTGCATTTATTTACTCTGTATCATCTCTCCTGGTAGACTATAATCTGTCTGAGAACAGGTACCTTGTCTTAATGTAATGGTATATCTTTCTCAGCACCTACCAAATGGCTAACCATGCAGTAGGAATTTCATAAATATTTGTTGTTGTAACAGAGCTGGATTCAACTAGTCTGTAGAAGTAAATTTAATAGTTATTGTGAAGACATTCCAGGGAAAGTTGGTACGGATTTCACTTAAACCTACTGACAGCAAGGTAATTAAATAATAGTCATTTTTAAGAATGAATGTAAATAAGGCTGAGTAATCTCTATTTCTGGAGATCTTAAAGAATAGTATTACCAATCATAAATTTTATATAACACATATGCCTTATACAAGAGATAAGACTAAATACTATATCATGGCATGCCATGTCATACCATATCATATAATACAATTTATTAAGCACTTACTATGTGTCAACACTATGCTAAATCCTGGGGACACAAATAAGAAAAACAGTCCCTATCCTCAAGAAGTTATACTCTAATGGGGGAAGGAAGCTGAAAAGACCAGGGGCATGAGGATGGAGTTAAATCCAAGGAGTACAGCTGTTGTGAAATGAAGGGTAGTCCAGATGGGTTTCCAGGTATCTTTTCAGCTCTATGTAGGATCTGATGTCTCAACACTGTTGGTATTTTCTTTAAATCTCAGATTTCAAGCCAAAATATTAGAGCGCTCACCTAACTCTACCATTTCTGAAAACCATTATAAGAGATGTCTATTTTGTGACACCTTACTAGTTGAAATTCTGTGGGGGTTTTCCCAACAACCTTGAAAATGTGACCTAAAGAATATAATGCAAAGAAAGACATTATTAAATAATAATCTAGTTTTGAGAACTAAGGAAAAGGCTTTATCGCTTTAGCTACTACACTATATCATGCTGATTCTCTTATTTAATAAAAATTTACAGCCAATTATTTCCCTCCATAGATGCTTAAACATTTAGTATCAACAATAGAATATTATTGTGCTCACATTACTGGGCCCAAAATTGGAATTAGAAGTAATTAAATTATAAGCATTTTTTAAAACCAAAGAAAGTTTTAATATAGAGGACTGTAAGATGCAGAAATAAATAGTTACCACAAGACGTGTTCCACATGTACAATGCATCTTTATGTAGCTGTGATTTCTTTCTTGGTTCTTAAGGAACCGTCAATGGTCCTGTTTACTTTATGTTTGGATAAAATGGTTCTTAATGAGAACACTGGTTTTAAACATCTAAGAAATACAAAGAGAAAAACTTCCTTCTGTATTGGTCCAAGGAACAACCCTTGTTTATCCAGAGAAATGAGAACTAAGAATATTAAGATATTATCAGTACCTATGCTATACTATACTAGGACTAGGACTAGGTAGTAGACCTAGAAAGAGCAGTTGTATGACTTCTCTGGGTCTGTTCAGTGACATATGTGTAGGAATGGAGGAGCGAAATAGGGAGAGTGATCCAGAGTTGTAACAAAGGCATGAGAACCAGGAGGAATAAAAGTCTAAGGGGTACTACTTTTGTGACTTTGGGCAAGTCACTTAAGGTCCTCAGGCTTCAGTTTCCTCATTTGTAAAATGAGGAGGTTAGACTACATGGCCTCTGAGGTCTATTCAGGCTACACATTCGCATATATGTAAAACACCTTCCAGATGTTACTATTTGCATATAACATTTTGCTGAGCACATTAAGTCTTGGAATGGCACAGAGCCTTCTCATTGAAATCCCATAAATGAAAAATGCCTGTTGGTCAAATAGGGAGTAAGGGGCAGCCCCACCGAATTAGTCCCCTAGCTCATGTATCTTGGACAGGTCTTGCTAGACCCAAAACACAGCAGGAAGAAGAGATGTGGCTGGATGGCATTTGGTAAATCATACAGTAATTTTAATAAATCCAAATCCCTGGCCCCCAAAACTTCATCCTAAAAAAACTGCAATATTCTATTAGCGATGTTCTATGACTGTGAAATATTAAATAACAGGTGCCAAATATCCAGCATCTGGTGGTAGAAGGATTATACATCTGGGGAGAAAACATCTGGGATCAGTTTGTGAAGATTCTGAAACCCAATATACTGAGCCCTGCTATATAACTGTTTATCATACTCTACGAAGCCTTGCAACTCTCTTGGTAAAATGAGTCACTTGGGTCTGGCTTCTATCCCAAGGAAATGATAAGGTGTGGCACTGTGCATTCCAGAGCTGGGAATTCTGGGGATTCTGATGACATGGTCAACATTGCCCAGGTTGCTGCCACGTACAGTAGATATTAATCCAACGCTTCTTTATTGATTGATTTCTGTCCCTTCATGCCCCATCTCACTGGTTATGAACTGCCTATAACAAGCATATGTTTTTGTCCTTTATTCAAAGCCATAAACTCGAGGATAATTGGCTTGACTGATATGGGTTAAAAAATCATGAAAAACTGTGATCTCCAAAGTAATAACCCAAAGGTCAATGCAGACACGCAAGGGTTGTCAGTGGGCTGTGGCATATTACCAACAATGGTTTACATGGAAAAATAGCCTAAGAGATGGGAAACAACAAACATTTATTAAGCACCTACTGTGTGCTAGGTATTATGCTAATTCATTGGGACAAAAGCAAACAAGTGATCATTCTGGAAATACATGATTATAAAAGGAAGGAAGGCTGGCCACATCAATAGAACAGGGAATAACAGATGAAAAACTAGTGGCTTACACTGGTGCCCACAAAATCTCAATGCCTAGTAGAGTGACTTGGGACTAGATGATCCTAGAGCTAGAGCTGAAGGGACCTCAGAGGAATTCTAGTAGGATTCCCTTTATTTTGCACATAAGGAAACTGAGGCCGATGGTGATGGTGATTTGCTTGTCTAAGGGGACAGGTAGTAAACATGAGGGGCAGGGCTCAAATTCAGGACCACAGCCAGAGCCATAGTCCCTTCTATATGACCATGTGTCATCTTTGGTGAATTGGGACATATCTCAAGGGCATATATAAAGGTTTGGTTAGTGAAATCAAGGATTAGAATATACTCCAAAGATACACAAAGAAAGAACAGAACTCAAAAAATGTAGTAGCCCTAGTCATTTAGCTAATAAATGGCAATATGTGTTCAGTTCAGATACATACAAGCTGAGTGTGAGGTGGGCACAGGATTCAGGAGCACATACATGTACCCAGCCACACCCACACAGGCAGCCCCGCGTGGTCTTGCAGACTTAAGAGATCATGGACTTATCCAAAGGCCCATTGCTGAGTGGGCCAGGGGGCATTCTTCTGAATAAAAGGCCAAAGGTTTCCTTTCCATATGTGCAGCTTTTCTGCTGTGTGACCTTGTGGGGCTTTAGAAATGTTTGACAGAAATGATGAGGCAGCTGGAAGAAGAGAGAATGCATTTTTATTTAACATTTAGCAAACCTCTGCTGCCTGCTAAGGCCCAAACCCACCTACTCAAGGACATTCTTTCCTGTACAAGGGTTAGATAAAGACATTGAGGGGAGAGGCTTAACTTACAGGAAACTTAAGGAAATCAAATTCGAGAAACACTTACTAAGACTGTACTGCGTGGAAGGAAATACAAAGGGTGGCAGATATTGCAAGGTTGTTACGAGGGTCAAATGAGATATTTGTTCAGTGTGCCACAGTGTCTGGCACTATAGAAATGCTTATACTCTTCCCCTTCCACCCTCCAGAATATAAACTCTTTGAGGGGGGGAACTCTCCTGATTTTGTCTGTGAATCCCCAGTAGTGAACACAACGCCTGGCACCAGAGACACTCAATAAATGCTTACTGGGTTGTAGAATGAAATAGCACAATATCAGCAAGTACTTATATAATGCTTTACGATTCACACGGCACTTTCTCTCATTTGATCCTCACTGAGGAAGTGGGTGTTAGTATCATTTTTATCTTCATTTTACAGATGAGGAAACTGAGGCAGAGGAGATGAAATGGCTTGCCATTGGTAATATAACTAGTGTCTGAGGCAGGATTTGAACTCAAGTCTTCCTGACTCTGGGCCCAGAACTCTATCCACTGTTCCACCCAGCTCCTACTCTAGATGGTATTGCACAAAAAATTTCCTCTGGGTCCATAATCTGAAGGCATTGGCCGATCTTGGGAGACTAGTTAAGGGGATTCTAGGGTCCGATGCACATTTCTCTGTCATTTAAAGCAGCTCACAAACCTACCTTTCCGGGTTTATTACACATTACTTCCCTTCACATACTCTGTGGTCCATCCCAATTGGCCTGTTGGCTCTCCTGTACGTGTATTTGCTGTCCTATACATTTGTATCCTATACGCTCCTGTTTGAATCTCTTCACAGGCCAGAACGTACACCCCGCTTACTTCTACCTCCTTGGATACCTCACTCATTTAAAGTTCTGCTCAAGGGCAATCTGCGGAAGGCCTTCTCCTGAGATCACAGCTCCTATTCCTCACGCTGGTCCCAGTACTGTGCATTTATGTATTTATTTTTCACCTATATAACCCACAGTTACAGAGTATCTTCTCTAAAGCACTAAAAGATTCTTGAGAGCAGTGACTGTCATTTTTGTATCTTCAGTGACCATTTAGCATAGTGCTTGACCCATATAGGCTCTTTAAAAAGATTCGATGATTAAAAAAACAAATAGCAATTGTTGAAGGAATGTATTTATGTGGCATCAGATTCTGGGCCCACTTTGGAACTCTCATCTGTAGACCAGGCCTCCTGAGGGCAGATGGTGACTCCCTCAGGGTTTAAAGGAATAGCCCTGAGGGAGGGGTTGGGTTTTTCTATTACTGTGGCTCATCTGATTTCAGTGGTAATCTATCAGTAACCTCACTTAGCTTTTCAAAAGAAAATATATTTACTAAGCCTTATTTCAAGGATAGTTTTTTTTACAAAATCATTCTTACCAAAATGGGGTCACACTTGCCCCTTGTGCACACAAAGTCCCTCAGAATATTAGGCTTAAAATACAAAGGTGGTGAGGCACTTGGGCGGTAACCCCCGTGGCATATGGTGACCAGAAAAGATAAAAGAGGTGACAAAAGCCATCTCTCTCTGGGTTATCTATCAACATTGTTTCCTCCATAAATATTGTTTAACAGATTACAAAGGCTGATGAAAGCCTAAAATTTTTCCCTTGTTGGTGATAATATTTAGTCCTAACTTCAGTGAATTTGCTTAACACTCAAATCTCTGAGTGATGAATAAATTCACAACTGAATAATGAGATAGATGACAGTGAGTATCAAGAAATTAACTAAGATAAAAAAAAGTAGGAATAGCATCTAATTATCATATCATAGCCCAGTGTTAGGATTGCCCATACTTTATGCATAGCATTATTTTCTAAAAAGTGACATGGAGGTGTTCTCTCTCTCTCTGTGTATACACACACACACACACACACACACACACACACACGTGTATGTGTATACATATGTGCATATGTGTATATACATGTATACAATCTATACATTTATGTGTATGCATATACATACATATAGATGTCTATAAACTCCATATGTCACTTAAATAAACATATCACATATACATAATATGTGTATATATATACATATACAGGTATGTATACACATATATACTCTTATGGCAATTAATAATTAATCTGCGGCTCCACTGCTGATTGATTCTATTTATCACATATGTTTTCAAAGGAGGCTATAAACCAGGAAAATAGTAACAAATTGTTTTCTGTGTTAGAATCGAGTACAGGAAATAGTTATAGGCAAATGGGGTCAAGAGGATTTGTTTTGCTGCTCAGTTGTTTTTAGTCATGTCAGACTCTTTGTGACCCCATTTTTAGGGTCCATTTGGAAATTGGTTTACCATTTCCTTCTCCAGTTCATTTTACAGATGAAGAAACTGAGGCAAATGGGGTTAAGTGACTTGCTCAGAGTCACATAGCTAATCAACGTCTGAGATAAGAAGATGAGTGTTCCTGACTTCTGGCCAAGAATTCTATCTACTGTGCTATGCAGCTGCCCCAGGAGTCAGGAGGAACTTTTGCCTAATTCCAGGTTGACTTTACTTTCTCCTATAATATGACACATAACTCTAGACATTTATAATATATCAACCAAAATTCAGTCTCTATCTGCTCTATAAATGCACTAATCTCTTCTTTCTACTACACTTTTCCTAAAAATACATGTTATGGTTCTCTTTTAGGTAAAAGCTCCCATTGTTAATGTGGTTAAAATATGGCTTCTGTGAATACACTCATTGGTGAGAACACTGTGATTTCTTATAGATTATTCTTCAGACTGAAATCTCACTCTGGGGGCAGGCATGGGGTGGGGAACACAAAACAGAAATAACCAATAGGCAGAAACCTTTTGAGAACTCAGAGCAATGTTCTCAATAAGTAATACCTACATGTATATTTAAGAATAAGTCCTTCTAGAGTTACTTTTGAGTACCTGCTTTTGCTGTACAATGCAAATAGGGCAGCATCCACCACAAAAACGAGGCAAGAGATGAACCAGGTTTATTCCAGAGTGTGAACCTTGAGAATCTAAGGGAATCTGACTATAGAAATTGCCAATCTTGGGGAGACAAGGCAAAGGTCGTCTCTACTGTCCAACCTCATCCAACAAGCCTGTCCAGAATGTGAGACGGATGCATGTTACTGTCTGTGAGAATCAAAGTGAATTTTTATGTGGCTAGCAATTCCATCAACATTTTTCTTTACCTTGCGTCTTCGCCTTTCCCTAAAACACTGACATTTTAGGGGTAATAATAACTTGCACTTACACAAGATGACTTCTTGATGTACATGGAATCGATATTTTTATGCCCATTTCACAGACCAGGAGACAGAAACTTTAAGAGGTTAAGAGTCTTGCCCTTGGCCATGCAGTTATTAATATTTAAAGCTGGCTTTGGTTCCACATTGCCAACTCTGAGTGTAGTAATCTTGCTATTATGACCCACTCGAGTGATATAGTTTTTCTCATCCCTTTAAAGTATTTTATAATGATGGTGAGGAAGATGGCAATGATGATATAGACAAAATCTGGTTCTAGAAGATAATATGTTAGTTTTGGGAATCTGATATTAATTCACCATTTATTTAAAATAATAGAAATGAATGGGCTTTGAAAAAGTTTAATGTGCAATGCAAATGACAAATGTTAGGTATTAAAAAGACCAATCCTATGCAATAGCTGTTGTAGCTTTCATAGACTTGTTTGGATTCATTAGTATTTAATATACAAACTAATTGCTTAAGAAAATCTCTCAGGAAAGACCTGCTATATTACCAGGAAACTACTTTTAAAGCTAATTAAGAAAACATGAGTCAAATGATTGTGGCTTAATATAGAGAAAGTGAAAGATGGTTTAAAAGCAAAAATTTAAGCAGCTCTTAACTTCCATGGTCTCCAGTGCCATTCACATAAATTCATCATGGACTTGACAGTATGCCTTAATCAAAAAAAAATCGCCATATTTCTCTGTACATGTTACCACCTTTTGTATTCAAAGATGGTAAAACTTAGACTAATTATTATGTGTTGTGAAGAGTTGGCTAAAGAGATCTATATGAAGGCTTCAGACCTTCCCGCTCCATGCAAAAGTGACTTTTGTCCTTCCCTGCTGTCAAAGAGCTTTTATTCTAATGAAGAAGACAACATGCAAAGAATTATCTACGAATGAGAAACATACAGTTCAAATGGAGGTAATCTCAGGAGGAAGGGGCTAGTGTGCAGGGGCAAATGAGATAAAGACAGGCAAAGGCCCCTGCAGAAGATTAGATTTGATCAAGAAGCCCAGGGAAGCAAAAAGTTGGAAGTAAGAGGGACAGAGTATTCCGGGTGTTTTTAAATAAAATTATATTATTTATTTATTTTTAGTTTTCAACATTCACTTTTATAAGACTTTGAGTTCCAAATTTTTTCCACCTCTCTCCTCTCTCCCCTCCCCAAGACAGCAAGCAATCTGATATAAGCTACATATGTACAATAATATTAAACATATTTCCACATTAGTCATGTTGTGAAAGATGAATTAGAAAAAATGGGAAAAACCATGAGAAAGAAAAAGAAAAGAGAAAATAGTCTGCTTCAATCTGCATTCAGACTCCATAGTTCTTTCTCTGGATGTCGATGGCATTTTCCATCACGAGTCTTTTGGAAGCATTCCAGGTCTTAAGGGCAACCAGTGCAAATGCAAGGGAGAAATAGTGTCATGTGTGAGGAACAGTAAGTAGGTGAGGTAGCTGGATTCTATAGAGTGTGTTATGGGAAGTAAAGGTTAAGAAGATTGGAAAGGTACGAAAGAGAGACAGATGCAAAAGAGTTGATTTTCTATCTGATGCTGGAGGTAACCCGGAGCCACAAGAGTTTACCAAAAGTGGAATCCTGAAATGGCTTAACAGGCTGAAACGATGTGTGGCAATAAACAAGAGTGAGTTGAAATTGGGATATGTAAAGTACAGTACTTGGGTTGAATGCATACATTATATAAGTACTGGATGGGATGGCGGTTGCAGTCAGAAAATGGTTCATAAACAGTGAATAATTCTTAAAGGTTCCAGTGGATCAGAGAGTCAAATATGAGTCAGTGGTATAATGTAGTGACTGAAAAAAATCTCATGATAACTCAGGCTGCCCTAAAAGAAGCCCAGTGTGCAGTCAGAGAGGAACCCTTCCAATCATCATCATTATCGAAATCATTATTACCCTTCTCACGCTCTTCCTGGAATGTCCTACTCTTTCTGGGTACTACATTTTAGGAGAGGTGTTGAGAAAGTCAGGCATGTCCAGGGAAGAATAATCTAGATGCTGAAGGGCCATGCAAGCATGCAATATGAGGTCCAGTTAAAAGAACTAAGGATGTTTGACCTGGACAAGAAAACAGCCAGAGGAGATAGCACAGGGTCTCTCAGACATTTAAACCAGCATTGTGTGAAACTTTCATTGAAATTGTTTTGCTTGGCCCCAGAGGGCAGACGAAGCAATAAACTGCAAAGAGATAGATTGTAGCTCAAGCTAAGGAAAGTCTTTGTACAAATAAGAGCCCTTAAAAAAAAAAAACCAGAATGGGATGCTTCAAGGATTTATCAGCTAACAGACCTTCAATGGAGTCCCTTAGATAGAGGTTCTGTGACCAATTGTTGGGGATCCAGGATTTAGGTGGGGTTACACTTAATGACCTCTGAGGTGCCTTCCAGTTCTATTTTTCTATGATATTCTATATAAACCTCAAAAGCATCCCTAAAAAAAATTGAAATTCAAGTCTACCAACTTGTAAAAAAAAGTGCTATTTACAGAGTTCTCTTTTTTCTTCTCTATCTGAAGTCCAGTGAAGTGTGACTGAGATGAATTAAAATCTGTTAAGGAAAAGTAAGTATAACAGTTGATATTTTTTCAAGACATATTTGAATATGATTTTTCACAGCACAGATGTATATTCCAAAAAGGCTGATAACGTACTTTAGCTTTAAAATTATTAGATCAAACACTTAAAGAATGAAAGTTGATAGCTTCTAAAGATTGTACAATACCATCTAAGATGAACGTAAATTACATGAGCCTTCAAGTTTTCATCCATTACAAGATGACCTTCGGAAATTACTTTTGCAGCAACATAACTAAACTTTCTGGATGATGCATGTACGGCACATTAAAGATAGAAGTGTTTACACAGCATACATTGGAGAAGATAAATTGGCAGATGTGCCAAAGCCCTCCCTGCTTATCTACTTTGCCATTTTACCTAGGCAAAAAGCAGTAATGTTTTGTGCTTTCCCATTGCTAGGAATCTCTAAGTGAGATGGCTCATGATCTTAGGGCCCTACATTGAGAATATTTGTAACTTATGAGTTCAAAGAGATATTGATATACATAATAAACTGAAGCAAGTTGACCACGCCTTACAACTGAGTCTGGAGTGGAGACAGTCATCATAGAGCAAAGAGAAGAAATGACAGTGATAGAGTCCTCCACAATCTGCCACCACTTGACCATTATGACATCATCCCCCATTCCTTCTCATGCACAACACCCTCCAAACCCAGTAACCCAATATGTCTTGCTAGTGGTCTGTTCACTTTGACTGATGCCTGCTCCCATCTTTTGTCCTGAGCCTAGAAGTAACAGACACCTCCTTTCCTCCATCTCTGCCTACTGACGTTTTTTCTATTTTATTTGTGTCTCTGTATACCAAGCCCTAAAGCAGGGCCTGGCATACAACAGATGCTTAATAAATGCTTATTGATTAGGTCATCCCATCCTTCAAGTCCTGGTGCTGGTGCTACTTTCTCTGTTCCATTTTCCCTGATCTCAGACATGTGTCCTCCCCCACCTTGCATCTCTCTCAGGTCACTCTGACCATTTTTATGCATTTAATAACTTAAATGCCACCTCCTACAGGGGCCCTTCCTTGGTCCCTCAAATAGTTAGTGACTTCTCCTTTATGGTTACTTCCCTCAAGGACCTGGAGCTCTTACTAGGGTCTATGATTGCTAAAAATATTTTGACAATTGTAGTTCAATATACTTGGTTTCCATTGTATCCCTCAGTATTTTATCTTAGAGATCAAAGAACATTATACTGAGCAGGGGTCCATAGGCTTCCCCAGAGCATCAAAGGTACTCAGGACTCCAAAAAAGGTGAAGATCCTCTCAACTAATTCATAGGTTTCTTTCATACAGCTAGTGTTAGAAGTGCTGTCTCCTTCATTAGAATGGAAGCTCCATGAGGCAGGTGCTACTTTGGCCTTTCTTTTTATGACAGGGGTAAGCACCATGCCTGAAACAGAAATGCTCTTTGACTGATCAACTTAAAAATTTTCTAACTTCACTTAATTTCTACTTTAATTCTAACTCTAACTTTAATTCCAATTCTAAATTTGCAATTTCCAAGCATATCATCCCTGTAACCTTATTAAAGACAGGGCTGATGCCACTCTTTTATTTTTATACCCTCAATCCCTAACATGATGCCTTCCATGGAATAGGTGTGTGTCTATTGAATGAATTAGTGACTCACTTTAAAGTCACCAAAGGCTACTGTGTATATCCTGATGCAAATGGATGTAAGTATATCTCCTTAGGGACTGGGGAGAGTTCCACAACACTGCATGTGTGTGCGTGCGTGCGTGTGTGTGTGTGTGTGTATGTGTGTGTGTGTGCCTACTATATAGATGTGCTGAGAGAACATCTGACTGATTTTGCAGGTTATAAGGCTAGAGTAGAAGCAAACTAATAAAGAAAAAAATCATGTGGCTATAATACACATATATAAGATATAACTATATAAAACCACATAACTATAATCACATAAGTCTGCACCTTCATGGTGGTGTTCGGATAAAGGAATCATCTGCCAAAGTGTAGGTGGTAAGTACCCCACCCCTACCCTCCACCACACAATGGAAGAGGACTAGGCTCAAGATGTATGGTGGTAAATAGAACATTTAGAGTAACTGTGAAGATGTTCCTATTTATGGGTGGCACTTTGCTGATTATATGATGCCCTAGAATACTCTAGGACCTTCTCAATAAAACAATTGCTCCAAAGAGATTATCCTCGCCAGCCACCTTGGGGAGAAACCAGAATGAAGGAGGGATGCATATTACCTCTATCATAGCATGATGTTTGATGTGAATCTCATTGAGCCAGTACATCATGGTGAGTGAGGACCAGAATGTAATAGGGAGAGCAGAGCAGGCTGGAAGATATCGGGAAGCTTGTGCGTCACTTTTAAACAAGGTATTTTCATGGTATCTTTTGTTTTCATACTGGCTTCATTTTCTGATGTATCTTTCCCTCTCCACCCCATAAGAGCTGTTGCTTATAATGAATTAAAAAAAAAAGAAAACAGTTCAGCATAACTAAATATCAACTAAGTCTAATATATTTCACACACACGTACATATATGAAGGTGGAGAGAGGGAGAGGGAGAGAGAAAGAGGGAAAGAGAGAGATTGAGATTTCCACACCTATCACTTCTCCAAGGAAGGGAGGGAGCTACATTCTTATATCTCTTTTTCTTTCAGGAGGTGTAGGGGTGCGGTATATGTATTGCTTTTAATAATGCCAAGGGGTTCATTGCTACAACAGCCTTTCAATGACACTATATATATGTATATATATATATATATATATGTATATCTTTATGCTTTATAGTGGTGAATCATGAAATACCATAATTTAACTCAAGAAGAATTTATTAAGCAACTATTGTGCTTAGTAATGGACAGCTAGGTGGTTCACTGGATGGAATGCTGGGCCTGGAGTCAGGAAAACTCATCTTCCTTAGTTCAAATTTAGCCTCAGATACTTACCAGCTCTATGACTCTAGGCAAGTCACTTTACCTTGTTTGACTCAGTTTCCTCATCTGTAAAATGAGCTAGAGAAGGAAGTTGCAAAATCACTCTAGTATCTTTGCTAAGAAAACCCCAAATGGGGTCATGGAGAGTCAGATGTGACTGAAAATGACTGAATAACAAAAGTACTTAGTAATATAGTACCACATGTATTATATCAGGCACTGATAATATTAGCATAAAAATGAAATTGTCCCTGCCTTTAAGGGGCTTGCATCATCTAGGGGAAAATGGCATGCACATATATAAGCATACACAAAATACATACACAAATACCTATTACCACGATAATGAATGCAAAGTAATTTTAGGAATTGTTCCCCCTCCCCTTCCCTCCACCCGCCAGAATGCTTTTGACTCCTCTGGAATCTAAAGATGCAATAGTTTGTTCTTGTTTCAACTTGTTATAATCTAGTCTGGAAAGTTAGTGAGAAATAGCATATGAAAAAAGAGCTGTGGCTTTGGAATCAAGGGAGCAGGCTTTGAATCCCAGCTGTGCTGTATTACGTTAGTCATCTCACATCCTGTACTCTGAGATTCAACGTCACTGGTCATTCCCTCACATGACATCTCAGTTCCTGCGATGTCTTGGGCAGGCTGACTCACCTTCCCGAGTCCAAGCATTTTGGCCGCCATCACCAATGCCTGGAATGCTCTCCTTCCTCATCTCTGGCTCCCTTTGGGTCTCTGCTAAAGTGGCACATTCTGCAAGAAGCCTCTCCTAGTCTTCATCTTAGTGCATTCCCTCTGGGAGTTGCCCCAGTTTATACTGTTTATAGCTTGCTTATACACGGTTGTTTGCATGTTTTCTCCCCCATCAGACTGCAACCTCCTTGAAAGCAGGGACTGTCTTTTGCCTTTGTTTGGATTCCCAGTGCTTAGCACCATGCCTGGAACACAGTAGCCACTCAATCAATGTTAGCTGACTTGACTTGGAAAGTTGCTTATAGAATGGCAAGGTTAAATTATTTACCAGTGTCCCATAGCCAGGAAGTTTCAGGAGGAAGACCTGAACCCAGGTCTTCCTGGCTTTAAGGTTAACTCTCTATGTCAGCTCTCTCTCTTTCCCTCTCTTCTTCCTGCTCCCTCCCCCCCCTTTCTCTTTCTCTTCTCTTGTCCTTCTTCCTTCCCTGTTTCTCTTCCCACATGTTCTCCCTCCCTCCCTCAATTCACACTTTTTCTCTCTATCTCTTCCTCTCCATACAAATGTAAAGCTATGTGCATATGCCTCTCCCTTCTTCTATATACACATATGTCTCATATATACATATATAATCTTCTTTCGACACAGATGTATAATATGTGCATATATAATCTTGTATTGCTTAGAAAAAAATAAAACAACAACAAACAGAAAAAGTATTCCGGCTGCTTTTCTCAGCTCAAATATTTTCAAGAAAGAAAACAATATATGAGAAAATAATTTTAGTACAATTTAGTACAATTATCAGTTTATAAATCTAGTACCATCATTTAAAATTAGACAGTGACAAGTTAAAAACAAAAATCCCAATATAGTTTCAGATATCATCTTGTAAAATAAATAGCCACAATTAATACTAAACAAAATCAAATTTTCTTTATGCCTGATTTTAATTAATCTGCACACATCTATAAAAGAACTGATAGACAAAGCTACTGTTTGGTAGTTCATTCAGAATGGCTGGAGAAAGCAGTCTCTACCTTGGCTGATATTTCTAAGAAAACAACCTCCTAATCATTATAAAGAGTTGAGGGGATTTCTCTTGACAAAATTTAAAAGTTCCAATATGTATACATTTGAAAATTATTTTTTTCTTCAGTGTGATCACTCATGATGATGGGCAATGAAAAATAACATTAAGAAAATTGATTTTCAGAGGACATACCAATTGATTACCTTGGCATAAAGAAATCTTTCCTCTCTTAGGTTATGCTGAGTTTTATTGTAATGTTGAAGTGGCATGTGGAATGGATGCCACTGAGAAGCTGATGACTATGACCTGAGGTCAGAAAGAAAGGGCTTCCTATTGGATGTAGGAAATGACTAAAGATGGTCAATCATAAGCCATATACGGAAAGGTGGAACCTTGAATTTCTTAACTCATGAGTAAGGGAGAACATTTGACTGATACCCACTGGCTACTCATGAAGCACTGGTCAAAATAACTAGTTCCTGAGCTGAGAATAGAGAGGTCTTGGGGCTAATTCTCAACCAACCTTTCCAACGGACAAATTCCCTGTTAAGTGTTGTCTCTTCGCTAATCTCGTGAGAATTTTCCATCTTGAGATGGTTAGAATAGGATTTCTCTAGTCAAATCTCAGTACTAGGCCAATTAATGGCATGAAAAGGATGCACCACACCAACAGGATTGATTGAGCATTCAAACAAGCTAAAGGGAATTTATTGAATTATAAGCATTTCAAGTTTTCCAGATCACAGCTTTGCCAATTTTTGGATTCCTTCCAGTCCTGAAGATCTGGATAAACTTCAATACGATAAAGTTTAACTTTTTAAAAAATGCTTACTTTTTACACTTGGAAGTCAATCCATCTGTTCCTATGCATTTTGCAGAATTCATAATGAGCTGTTTTCAAATACATTGTAATGTTCCAAGGAACATATTTTATTTGCTCAAATGACTCCTCTCATGCAATTTAGATGTGAATAAAAAGGAGCAGAGTTTTTTTTAATGTCATCTAATCTCAGGAACAGACTGACATGACATGGATGATAAAAAAAATTATATCAAAAAACAAATAAAAATTTAAGCTTCTTGATCTCTATGATGTAAAAGACCTTCTGTAACGAGCCTTAAATTATACACTATTTAAGCCTGTACTGAGAGTTGCCAGTCCTTAAGATTTGACCCTGAGAGCTCAGTTGTATGAACCTGGATGGCTCCTGAGGTTCTGTCCTAGGCACTCTTCTTTCTCTAAACTCTCTTCCTCCATGACCTCTACAACTTCAATGGGGCTAATAATCATTTCTATGCAGATGACTCCTAAATGTGTATGGAGAATGGCATATATGTATATGTTTATATACATATGTGTGTGTGTATATAGACACACACACATGTACTTGAGAATTTGGGAGAAAGACTAGGGTTACATATATGTATATGTGCATAGTATATATAATTCTACTCTTTCTGCCAGGCTCCAGTACCATATCAACCACTGCCTACTGGGCATGTGAAATAAATGAAGTTCAGTCCAAAGTGGCACAGTGGGTAAGGCAATGGATTTAATGTCAATAAGATCTGAGTTCAAATGCTACTGAAGATCCTGACTATCTACGCGACTGTGGGCAAATCACTTAGCAACTCTGAGATTCGGTTTCCCATATTTTTAATGGTGCTAATAATAGCATTTAATCATAGGGTTGCTCTGAGAATCTAATAAAATAATGTATGTCAGACTCTTTGCAAATTTCAAAGCACTATACAACTGCTATTATTATTGTGGTAGTTTGGTATTGCTATTATCATTCGCACCAACTCCTACTTCCATCCAATATCTTGGCCTCCAAGTTTCTCAAATTCCTCAACTCCCAAGACCTCTGCCTCCATTCCACTTTACCCATGTAGCACAAGAATGGTTCAACCACCCTCCCCTTATCCCTAATAACAACAACACCACAACTGAACCTGAAGGAAGGAGACATGAGGCTTATAAGGCTTGGCCCCAGAAGGCAAAATAGGATGCATATCCTGCCCCTATTTCTGGCATCCTAAGCATTTTAGTCCTTAGCTATTTTGTCTCTGATCTTTATTTAATAGGGCCTACAGTGGGAAGTATTTAGGTTAGCAGAAAACTAGTTGTTCTCTCTGGATGTCCACACCCTTTATGGAAGTAGAGGGACCCTTTCCAACTCCTCCCCTCAGCCAGCCAGGGGACATGCCTCTCCCTCAGTTAATGCCTCCACCCGACCTTTCACTCCTGCATAGGCTCCTCAGAGAACAGTTGGGGGAGTAAGCTAGGTAGAATGTTCCTCTGGTTAATCAAGTTTCTTTCCCTTAAAGCCACTATCTTAATTGTGCCCAGAATGGGGGATAATTATGAAGACCAAGTTTAAGTAGCTTGCTATCCTGCTTGGATACTTGGAGGAGTTTATAAAGATATTTCAAATATCAATAAGATTCTTTTTCTTTTAGCTACTGAGCCCCCAACCGAGACAGGATTCTGATGATTCAGAGAATCCAAACCTCTGCCCCTGCTATTTTTTGTCTGAATACCCAGCTATAACAAACCCCTTCTCTGATAGCCCCTTTATAACAATGCAACATTTAGGGCTGGGCACAGTTATGCTTTCTCGTTTATGCCAGAACTCAGACTAATTAAACAGAATTATAGATGCAACTTTATTAAGCAGGAAAACTTCAGATTTAATATTTGCTTTCTTGGACAGGAAAAAAGGGGGGTGGTGAAAAAGAACTCATCCATTTTACAGCTTGGATCTTTTCTCTTTTAAGGAAGAGCTTAGCATCAATCAGACAGCCTTTTCATCTCAAAGCAAAGACAGTGAGAACAGTGGATTCCAGCAGCTCTCAGACACCTGGCCATCCTCTTGATCTCCACCCACCACCACCTCCATTTCATTTCTCTGCCCTCTCTTGCCTAACTAGCTCCCAAACAGATCACGTGCTCAACATGTTGGGTTACCCTTGTGTCTCAGTGCAAACATGTTATTCACATAGACATTTCCCTTCTCATCCTCCTTCAGGAGGAACAGAGAGTCAACTATCTTTTATTCCCCAGGGCAAGGATCATCTCACTGTTTCCAGAGGCAAAACACTAGAACCAGAACAAACACTAGAAATGCAGATTTCCCATGACTGCAGAGAAATGGCCTTCAATATCCCACTATGGTTAATTCCTTCATTAGCTAAATCACGGCATTTAACATCCCCAGCATCTCCAGCACAACTTCCAGTTCTAGTATGCTATGGGACCAACAAAGTTACTCCTGAAGAGAAGAAAACAGGGCTAATGTTACTGGATGAGGAAATTTTCTAATGACATAAATCAGAATCTTCTAGTCTAACCCTTCCATTTTGAAGATGTGGCAATTGGACTTCAGAGAAGTGAATTAATATGGATCACCTGCTTTTAATCCTATATTATTACTTCATCTCCCTTTGCTTTCTACCTTTCCTTTTGAGCAGCAATAAAGTTTGTTAAAACTACCTTTTTGTAGGATGGTACTTTTCATCCAAATGGCTCTGCCCTACAACATAATAAAAGTGTGTTGAACTGAAAGACTTCTAGTAATTGGGAAGCCTAGTACCTCCTTTGAGCAACAAATTCTACTCAGGATCATTCCAATTCTTAAAACAGAGAATTGTTCTTATGTAAGAATCCTTCGGGTAAGGCTTGGACTAGCTGCCTTAAAAGTCCTAGAAGATTTCTCTTTTCTTCTCTTCGCTCTGCTCTTCTCTTCTCTTTGTTTCCCTGCCCTCCCCACCTCTCTCTCTCTATTTTTACCCCCAGCAGAGAAAACTAATAAAAGACCATGGCTGCAGAACAAGATTTCACTACAGTGGGAGTCTGAATGATCTCCTGAAGGAAAAAGGACACAGAAGAGAAGGGAGGTGGCATGCATCTGCTGTTTCCTTCTTCAAACCCACACTTGAAAGAGGGCCTTGGAGGCTTAGCCTATAGGACAAGCAGCAAGATATAAAACAATGGACTTTTTTATTGCAAGTGGCTGGAAGGCTTAGTAGCGGTTCTTGCCCTTCATGCTACCATACTTCAGATGGATGTGAGTGGCACTAATGTATAATTTTTACTCTATTATAATGTTTACTCTGTTAAACACTGCTCACCCCCATCCTTTGCATTTCCTTTTGTCCCTTGGTTCACCACAAGAGGGCTCAGGACAGCACTGAGAGTCACAGAAGAACAAGGACCTTTCCTGGCCCATTCCCTTGGCCCAGTTGGAGAGTTTTGCTCTTTGACTGGGGGCATCACCACAAACCATTCATGGGTTTCATAATCGCACTTCTAAGGACAAACTTACTCCAAACTTGGGCCTTTTAAATACAAGGAGCATAACATAGCAAACCCTTGAGTTATACTTAGATTACAGTTTTAGAGCTATAAGGGGCTTTAGATGCCACCTTGTCCAACCCCTTGATTTTACAGACAAGGAAATTCATCTAGCAGACATAGCTCACCTAAGAATTCACAGGCAATAAGTGGCAGGGGAAGGATGGTACCAATATGATTCCTTGCATCAAGTCAAAGTCTTGAGCTTCCATCAAGTATTCCTAGTTCTCCCTGCTGAGGCCAGGTAGAACACATTTAATATCTCTTGCCTGCAGTTTCCTGAATATAGAAGTACTTTAGACAAGGAGCTGAAACCCAGTGTAAAACATGCTATGAGAGTGTAAAACTGTTAAAGTAAAGAATAAGTCACATCTCAGATGAAAACCCTATTCATTATATCTGGATAATAAATCATAAGAGTATACATTTGGAGTTAAAAGAGACCTCAAAGGGTTATGGGGTTAAACCCATGATGAGCAAATTGAGACCAGAGAGAGAAAATCACTTTCCCATGATCACAAAGTTAGCCAAGGTCTGAAGCTGGATTCAAACCCAGGTTTTTCTGATTCTAACTCCAGAGCTCTATTTAATGTACAATATTATAGCTCTCCTGGCTTGCCTGTATTGGTTTATCTCATGTATGACTAGGTAAATTTATCTGCCCCATGCTACAATCAAGCTAAAAGATGTTGCCATAGAGAAGAACAAGGAACAGATCTATTTTGCCTTGGCCTAAGGTAATGACTTCAGTTTACTGTCCCCTGAAGATGCACTGATCTCCATGTCACCTTTTGCCTTTGATGGAGTTATTTGGAAATTATGTTGAAAGAAATTCAGCAAGAATCACTGGCAAAATTTAGATATCAGCAAAGTGACAATATTTAGTCTTAGGACATTGGATTCCAAAGGTAATTTGAAATAAAAAAGGGGGTTACTGATGTTCTGAGGAAGGTCTCAGAGTATCTTCTAGAAGGACCCGAAGATGAAGCTGTATAGTTATATATAAGTGCATGAAAGTTCATATAACTAGTAAAAATCCCTTCAACCTAACACATTCTCCTTGATCTAAGGAGCTAAGACTGAGGGCCAAGTCCAAGGAAACAAACATTTATTCCACTTATTGTATGACAGGCATTGCACTAAGTCTAAACAGAAGCTGGCATAGTGATAGAGAAGCCCAAGAAATCTCAGTGATGTGTGAAGGTAGGAAGAGGTCCTCTTTCCTGCCTGAATTGAGTAATGCTCCCTGGTGCACAGGGGATTACTATTTTCTTTTTGGTGACTATGGTAGTAAAACACAAACATGCAGGAATAGGAAGAATGAAATGAACTTTTAGAGTTTCCAACAAGATTTAAAAAAAAATTACCACGATGAAATTGATATTTCTTGGTGTCCTGGCTCACAGGACTTGTAAACAAGCCACTTCAGTTTCATCATCTATAAAATGGGGATAATAGTAGCATTTTAGCCACCAGGGTTCTTGTGAGGACAAAATGAGCTAATATTTATAAAGTGCTTTGCAAACCTTAAAGTGCTACATAAACACTAGCTGTATTATTCATGATGATGATGGTGCTGGTGCTGGTGATGATAGAAATATGGGGCTCCAACACAACTGATAGAATGGAGAATTAGTGAATTACATATCTGGATATGGAATGGTATTGCCCAGTTTTGGAGTGCTTTTAATTCTAGGCTCATAGGCTTTTACTTTATCCTAGAGCACAGGTTCTTAATCTGGGTTAACATACCCCAAGAGGTCAAACAAGTTTCACAAAGTCAATAAACTTAGGAAGGAAAATTACATCTTTGTTTTCACCAACTCCAACTGAGGCTTAGTATATTTACTTCAATCATGATTTCTTTAAAATGCGATTCTAAGAAGAGGTCCATTCAGACTACTAAATACACTAAATACACTACACTAAATACACAACACCAATACAATTGAGATCTCCTGTCCTCAAAGTTGTTACGATGTTCTCACAGATTTTTGCTTTTTGGTTTAATGTCACTATTAGCCCTGGGTACCTTCTAGTTGTTTGATTGGGAAGGGGGCTATGCAAGAACTCATCTATCTTCCCATAGCTTGCTCTTATAGAAATTTTCTCCAAGTAGGTCAGTAGCTGAAGAAGCAACTTTCCGTTCTCAAATAAAGTTGGTAGGAAAAATTCTTTCAAATCAGTTACGATGAGTCCCTAAAGAGTCATGTGGACTAAATTAAGAGAGGTACCTTAATGGTCATATAATGGAGCCAGATTCTCCTTGTTTCTACCTGACTCATCCCACTGTCAGGGCTTGCAATGGCAGATATTATGATACTTGGGTCCTTTGAGTAGGACACATGAGTAGAGACAATACATTGACAGTTTACCTTTATTTTTGAGAATTCCTTGCATAGATCATTTGTATCTACTGGAGAATGGTTCCTTTTCTTATATATTTGTATCCAATCCCTATTATCTTGCAAATTGGATATTTTTAGAGAGATTTGTTACAAGGATCTTTCTTTCTCCTTAACTACTAGACTTCCAACTGTAACGGCATTGATTTTTTAATGCAAAAAAAACCCCTTAAATTTTATGTAATCAAAACTGTCATTTCCTCCATGACTGTTTCTGACTTTCTGGCTTTAATATCAGTCCCTTGCATTAGCCTCTCCACCCTCTCTACAACTCCTTTTTATATGTTGTCTTCCACCATTAGAATGTATACTCTTGGAGGGCAGTGACTTTCTTTTTCTTGTATTTGTATCCCCAGTGATTAGCATAGTGACTGGCATATGCTTAATAAATGCTTGTTGTCATGGTAAGCTAGAAATCAGCAGTAGTGTGGACTGAATCTCCATTCTACAGTAGGCCAAAAGGTCACAACTTGTCTGGGGAAGGATATTTTCCTGATGACCAAAGAAATGACTAGAATTTTCTGGCTTTTCTTTCTCTCTGGCTATATCTCTCTTCTTGGAATAGGGAGATCCATGTGACTACATATCCTGGAATAGCCAAAAGAGTCTAGGGGAGGTAATCCATTTTAATCCAATTAATATAAAATATTGTTCACATTATGTGTTAAAGATAATTATTCTATTCTGATTATTTGTTATCTTTGTTGGATTTACACGTCACTGAGCTAATGATTTGCTTGATAATTCTTTTTTTAAAAATGTGAACATATTACTGTTTTGACAATTTCTGCCATAATTTATGTAACTTTATATTAATTTACGAATTTCCTGATAGTCCATGTCCTCCTCTGTCCCCACTAAATATCCTTCCACTTGTCAATCAAAAAATACTTACTTTGTAGAGTTCAGCATTTCAGCTGTCTTATGGCCAAGGCCTAAAATATTTCCAGGAGTGTTGGCTGACAATAGATGGAAGTACAACAGACAAAAAAAAAGAAAAAGAAGGAAGAAGGAGAAGGAGGAGAAGGAGAAGGAGAAGAAAGAGAAGTAGAAGGAGGAGAAGGAGGAGGAATAGGAGAGGGAGAAGAAGAAGCTGAAATATAGTGTATGGGGAGCGAGGGTCTTCTTTTATTTAACAGAATACTTTATGAGGAAATAGAGGGGGAAAGCATTCTATAGTAGAGAAATGGAATGTTAGTTCTGTGCTTTGTATAGCTACCTGAAGGTTGGATTAGATGGGGAGAAACTGGAAATAGGAAGATCCTAAGAGACTCTTCTATAATAGGCTGAGAGGTGATGAGGGCATGGAGTAGGGTACTGTAAGTGAAGAGAAGGGGATAGAGGTGAGAGATCTTGTGGAAGGAGAAGTCTTAAAAATATTAACTATATGTAGTATTAAGGGAGAGGGAAGAATCAAGGATGAAACTGTGGTTAAATTCCTAAGTGACTTGCAAGAAGGTGGTGTTGTCGATAAACATGGAAGTTGGGAGGAGGATACTGAGTTCAGTTTTTGATGTGTTAAGATTAATATAGGAATAGAATATCATGGTGGAAATTTCCAGAATACAAATAGTGATGAAGGGTTGGTGTTCAGTAAAATAATTAGTGATTTGGGATTTGGGAGTCAACTGTGAGAAGATACTTGAACCCATGGATGCTGATGAGATCACCAAAAAAGTGGAAAGTGGAGAAAAGAGAAGATGTCTTACATCAGACCTTAGGGGCTGGGAGCTGTAAAGTGATTCAACAAAGGAAATCAAAACATGTTGGTCTGAAAAAAACTAACAGAGAAGAAAGCTGGGTCATGGAAGTCTATGGAAGAGAAGTTCATGAGGTAGGGTTGGGTTATAATATCAAGACTTACAAAGAAGATGAAATAGAATATAGAATTAGAACAATTTATCTTCAGGCTTATCATAGGATTATAGAATTAGGCCTGGAAGGGATTTAAGAGGTCATTGAGCCCTTCTTAGTCATTTTACAGATGAGGAAATTAAAGAGGTTAAGAGACATGCCCAGGGTCACACAGCTAGTAGGTGACATTTAAACCTCGGTCTTCCTGACTCCACCCTTAACATTTTATCAGCTGTAAGGCAATGCTTCTCAGCTTGTAATTTAAGAGAATTTTCAAACCCTGGAAAGAGCAGATTCAGCAGAGGGATGAGGCCAGAACTTTGGGAAAACTGATGAAAATTATATAAGCATCAAATGTCCATTGGAAAATTCATTTGCTACTCTTCATTGTTGCATTAGGATATTGACACAACTCTTGGAGACTCATAATTATCATCCATTATGTGAATATTCACCTTCTTTTTCAATGACATTGATTAGCATACCTGTTAAGAAAGTTTTAGTATTTGTGCCTTACTGTCTTCCTTTTCTTTGTAAACCACTTTAAGGAAGATAAAAATATGAATGCAGATAAATACAATCCTGTCTCTCCAAGTTGAAAATTCAACTTCTAGGGCTTCATTTTAGCACATTTTGGAGTAGTCTGATTGACGACCCACACACAAAAGAATAGGATGAAATTGAGGACAATCATGCTGAACTAAAAGGAGTTATGGGAGAAAAAAATCCTTCTGATGGAGGGTTCAACAGTAAGTGATAAACAGTATTATTCAACATTAAGAGGCAGGGCTTTCTCATCTGAGAACTCAAAAGAAATTTCTCTGTTAGGAATTCTTTTGAAAATGCTTACTCCTGCATACATTAAACAAGTTCTTCAAGATGCCACGGTGGACATATTGCTTGGCTTTCCTTGGAGGCCAAGTAAGAAGAAATAGGTGCCCATTTATGTGGCTTCATTTTAAGGCAAGGTCCCATGGGTACCCAAAAGTTTCTATGAACAGTTTACCAGGATGTTACTGTAAACAGCCACTAGGAACCAAAGCTCTGGTTTTAAAAAGATGGGGTTCAATCTTAGGAATGTGTTGTAAAACAAAATTTGTTTCACTTGTGTTCCCAACCAGGTTTTTCTCCCTGGAAACATCAGAATTTGGTCTCCCCTCCACCCCCTTGTCTTGGCCCTGAATGAACAATAGAATGTGACTCATGTCTAAGTTTCTACCATAGAGAAAAAAAGAACCATCATCTCCCAGGTAAGCACTTGGGGTAATAATGCATTGATTATGAGGCAGGAAACAAAAGGATATTAAATATTTCCATACAAGTTGACACATAATTAAACAATCCTCCCCCTTTCTCAACTTCACAGCAAAGTAAAAGCCTACGTTTGTTCCTCTACTCCTCTGGAATCATTTTCTTCCTGGCTAGTCTCCTGAATTACTCCTCTCAGCCCCTAATTCTTCCTAGTAAACCAGAGAAATTCCCAAGCATCTTCTCTCAAAGCACAATGCATGCACCAATTCCTCCAGAGGATCTTTTAAAGTCTAGCCATTTATAAATTCTCTACCTCAAGTTATCATTTTGTATTTAATCCGCATAAATTTTACACATTACATACTTATCTATGTAGATGTCATTCCCCACCCCCACCCCCAGTAAAAAGGAAGCCTCATGAAGGTAATAACTGTTTCTCTGTATCTCTAGTGCCCAGTAAATATAGTAGGTGTGAAACAAATACCTGTTGAATTGAATTGAAACAAACGCAATTCTCCCAATTGTCTAACAAAGGCCATTCTGCACACAAAATTGGTGACAAATTAAAGCAGAAATTTATGACTACTTCAGTCAAAAACTAATGATCTCTTCATAATGGGCTTTATTAAATGGAACTATTTGACTCTGCCTTTAAACCCAAACCACTCTGGCTTTCACTGATTGGTTAATAATAGGTCCCAGCCCAAGTCTCACTTACTCACTGTTTGGATTTTGATGGCTCAGAGTGAGTGTAAATAGCAATTGTTTCTGTTCTGGCCAGAAACTCTGAGGGTCTTCTCCTCCTAGATTGATTTTTTCTTGTGAAAGCAAAGTAGGCCATCTTTTGCCTCAATTCTTACCTATCCCTTAAATACTAAATTTGCATTGCCTCAGAAAAATTGAAACCTGGGGAAGATCTTAGCTTAAAAAGGCCAAGGTCTCCATGCATCCAGGGCCATCTCCAGTCATCTTGACCTATGTCTTGTCACTAGAGTCTGATGGCCCTGGAAGAGAGAATGAGGCTGATGACACTGCACAGCTCTGCCTCATTTTAATCCAATTAACTTGAGAATTCCCATGAGCCACAGTCCAAGAAAGCTTCCATTTGTTAACATTAGAAACAGGACAACAGCTTCAACTTCTAAAACGGGTTCCTTGTAAAGAACAGCAATATGAGTTTTGGGTTATCAGCATTGTATAAATGGTAATGCAGCAAGTCCTCAAACCATGAAGTTTCTGGGATAGTTGGCAGGTTGAGAGTCCTCAGAAATGCCCCATTACCTTAGACTCTTAGAAGAGACTTTAAAGGCCATCTAGTCCCCCCCCAAGAATCCCCTCAATAATATCCCCAGTAATATGATTATCTATTCTTTACTTGAAGACCACTAGTGTAAGGAAAGCATCTCCCTCTAGAGGTAGTCCATTATACTTTTGAATGGCTCTAATGGTTAGCATTTTTATATGTTTTCCTAAAGTCAAATCTAAAATTTGGTCTAACTTCTAGTCACTGTTTCTAGTTCTTTTCCTTTGTGCAGTATGAAAGGTCACACTAGAGAAGCAACTCTTGATTCACAGCACAAGACCTACTAAGAATACTGGGTGTGTGTGGGGGGACAGGGAGAAAAGAATATACATTTTTTTTTCTGAGGTGTAGAGAGGGCCTAGACCTGTGATTTTATGGGTATAAGAAACTCCTTCCACCAATGAAGACTGACAGCTAGTCTGTAACTTACAGTCTTATTATTAGAATTATCTGTAACACTTTGAGGTTAAGTCAGAGAATGGACATTAAGTCCAGGTCTTCCTAACTCAAAAGGCTAGCTCTCTATCCACTCTTCTGTGCTGCCTCTAACACATTGGTTAAGAATATTATTCAATCTGTAGAGGTCAGGGATGAAAGTCAGTTCAGCACCATGGAAAGCATACTGGACTTGTCAGAAGGCATGTTTTCAAATTTCAGTTCTAATACTTTGTAGTGTATGACCTTAACCCTTTTGGATATCATTTTCCTCATCTTATGATTCATTTAAGTCTGTTATTATTCGTTAATCTTAAAACAGAGATGACTCAAAGACACAACAGTGTTAAGAAATTATTCTTTTTTTTCCACACACAGAAAACTGTTTAAACATCTCTGAAGGGTTTTTTATGTTGCATTGTATATTTATTTTGTCAAACATTTTCCAATTATATTTTAATCTGGTGGGGACAGGGAGTTTCATACCTCTGAAGTAAGTGATGTCAAAATAGAGACAGTAGGGAAGGGGAAGAAAGGACAGGAAAGGAGGGAATTTTTTTATGCTCTTAAAGATTTATTTATTGGAATTTTGCAAAAATAAGAGTGGAAATAAACCTAGTACAAACATACATGCAGATATGTCCATGCAATTCTTCTAGGAGAGAGGAACCTATGAAGGTTAAAAAAATGGGGAGTAAGTCACAGCAAACAGCACAGGCCATCTCTGATTTACCACAATAGGTCTCCATATTCCTCATGGAGGAGCACCATTTTCAAAGTATAGCAACAAAACTCTGAGATCTCTTCATCTAGAAGTTGGAATATGTATACTACGTACAGTCATGAAAGAGTCTCTGATCAAATTCAGCCACAAAAATTATTTTGATTGAAATGGAAGACAGATCTTGTCTAGCAATAACATCTTCCACAATAAAGAGGTAGGAGAGCAACAATACCAATGAGCATGTCAAAGAATAATGAAGTGAACCACGTGAAAAGCTGTCCTCTCTAACTTGGTTCCATCAGTCATCCCTGTGATTAAAGGGCCCCAAATGCTTTTCTTAGCTCACCTCTCTCTTTTCCCACCCCTCTCTGTTCAGTCACTTTCCTCTCTGCTACCACTCTTCAATGAGAGGTTGGACATAAAAGTCAAAGGCAGCTTCTATTCCCTGTGTAGATATTTTCATCTCTATAGAAATAGCATACTGTCCCATTTCTTTAGTGACTCACTATCAATTTATAATGCACACATACTTTTATCCTTGTGCAAAAGGTGTCTCATTGAAATAAGTTAATACTTTTCTAAGATTAGTGTATAAACCATTAAATAAGTGATGGCCCTAGTGCTCTGAGAGACATCCTAAGGGACTTAAGGAATTAAAGGAGGAAGTCCCACCCCACCTGGCCTAGGAGGCAGAGAGAGAGTTTTTTTGCAGGTTTTGACTCTGCCCTTTTCTGGGTGTGAGAGATGGGAATAAAGAGAAACAAAAGGATGTGTTTTATATAAATTTTGTAGCAGTCCCTTCTGCCCTCAATCACTGGGTGCTTAATAAATGATTGTTATATTGTATTGTATCTAACATAACAAAATATTATAAAGCATTTCATCCACTTGGGTTTTATTTCGTTTTTAATTCCTTCTTTGAAAATCTGCCAAATTTAGACACTCCAAATTGTCATCAACATCTAATCTACTATTTCTCCCAAATGATAACACAAAAATCAGACCTGTTTGTATTCTTTCCAACTTGACAGAAAAATTAGAACTCATTTAATAAGTCTAAAAGGAATTTAAGATAACGATTTACTCAAGTAGTTTAGAGACTTTGAGGAAAATTTCTACTCACTCAATTTCAAGTTGCAGAAGCCTGCCTGAGTGTCTTGTTTTGATTAAAGAAAATCTGATGAATGTCTCATTCTTTTGTTTGAAAGGATCTTTTTTCCTTTCTATTTCAGCCACCTATCCTATCAAAAATTATAATGAAGTAGAAGAGTCTCATTTCCGACACAAATCTGTGAAAAGTTATGATTTGGAGGAGAACTTAGAAACCATGGAAGTGACCCATTTTACAGGTGAAGAAACTAAAGCTCTAAGAGGTTAGGATGCCCAAAGTCACATAGGTATTAAATAGTCAGAGCTAGGGTTTGAACAAAGGTTCGCTGACTCCAGATTCTCTGTGCCATGATACAAGGCCTAAAAATATTATCCATCTTTTACAATGTATTCCATAGTTCTGCTTTTAAAAATATCTGCAAAATTACTGTAAAATGTGAGCTCATCAAAGGCAGGAACAGGCTCTCTTTTATGTCACTGAATACCAGGCACTGAACACAGAGCCTAGTACAAAACAAATGATAAATATTTGTTGAATTGAACTGAAATCAAGTCTCTAAAGACAGAGGTCTGGCCAGGTCAGTTCTCTTTTATAAAATGGCCAATAATTCCACATTGCTTCTAGGATTAAATAGAAGCTCCTTAGCCTGTAGATAAAGGCACTTCAGGACCTGGCTCCCTTTTACCTTTCCTTGTATTTCCTATTACATTCTTTCACATCCAAGAATATCCTTCTCTGCCCGAACCACCTTTTCTACCCTACCACTTCTGTTGCTACAACTTTTTCACCTTTTGATTTAGGAATGTATATCAAATTAATTGGTTCCTCACCAGGAGATTCCACCAGATTAAAAAAAAATCAAAATCAATATTACCATTACTTGTGGAAAGAGCTTGTCAGTCTCCTTCACTGTGGCTCTACTAGCCATCCCTGTGACTCTAGACTAAAACTCCCCTTTATTGGTTGTCTTTTCCTAATAAGAATTTAAGCTGTTTGAGGGAAGAGAATAGAGATCTTTTATATTTATAGCCCAACCCTAGCATATAGGGAGTACTTATTAAATGCTCATGAATTAGTAAATTCATTGATTCTTGTTTCCCATATCAGACTGTAAGATCCTTGAGGGCAGGAACTATTTCATTTATGTTTTTCTCTCCCCAAAGCTCAGCACAATGCATGGCACATAATAGGTACTTAATAAATGCTTGTGGGTTGGCTGTGTTTGGGATGAAATTTCTAGCTGTAAGAAGTTTGTCACTGAGCTATTTCTGTACAGGGATCTTTCCTAGTCTTTCACATTTGCAAAATGCAGGTCTTAGATTAAGAATGTTACAATGACTTTTTTATTGCAAACCTATTTGGCCACAATAGAAATGCTGTCACCGTATCTCCACATTGGAAGGGACCTCAGAGGCCATCTACTAGTGACTGAACAAGCATTTCCATACAGCACAGCTGGTCTTCATTCTCAGACCACATAAGCCATTACTCCCAGTGACAGCCTATTCTACCAGCTCAGACTATTTGGAGGTATTTCCCAATGTTAAGACTAAATTTGCCTCTTTGCAAACCTGTACCCATTACTTCTGACTAATTCCTTTTCCAAACCCTGAAACCATGGTATCAATAACCTTATGCCCTGCTTGCCTGAGCTCACTGAACCCATAGATATGTTTATGCAGTACATGTATCAGATATTGCATTAATCATTGACCTTTCATTTTTAATGAAGACATTTAAAACACCTTGTGTATTCTAATATTTTAAGTACAATTTTGACATTATCAAAACAATGCTCAATTAGTTTTCTGTAATAAAGGAATTGATTTGACTTATCTTGCAACTTGCCTAAAAATAAATAGCTACAGTAATTGGTTCCAGAGCACCCTTGATTTGAAACATACTATATCAAGGCACTGGCATTTCAGCAGTTTGGGCAACAGCTTTGTAAGATAATTCAAATGCTTTTTGCAGGTAGGATATATGCTACTTGAATAATATTTCCAGTTAATTAAATGTTTTAGCAGAAATCTTCAAACAATTTGTTTGTTTTAAGTCATATCTGAAAGTATAATTTATTGTAGCATGGGTCAAATCCAAAGATAAGCATTTTCATAATTAAGTATATTTTACAAGTATTCAAACTTTCCCAATCTCCCTCCACTTTTTCCCTTTAGCATATTTTATTTCTGTATGTACTACAATGACAGATGAACTTTCTAAATGGCAAAAGGTATTTTCTTATGTCTAGCTGACTCCCCTGCTCATTGTTTATTGCCATTAATTTAAATTATGTATTCTCATGCCTCTCTCTGCTCCTACAGAAGTGTGGGGCAGGAAATATCTTAAACAACTCATAAGCGACTTGTTTGTTGACTCCACTCTTTTCTTGTTTCCCCAAAGTCTAAATTGGGGTCTATTCCACCTGACATCTTCCAGACAAAAAATCCTCCTTTACTATTTATCTGATGCTCTCCCCAAAAATCCTACAAGCCTGGGATATATCACACGTGACATTCTGTGGCAGACCACATCTTTGCAATCATACAATCGACCGAAAAATGCAAAGAACACAAAACCCAATTTTCTTATTGCTTGTCGTCCAAGGGCCTGCCAACCAATTGCCCTACGGTTCCAATCAAGCCTGTGATGTTCTATCACATCCCTATTATTGCTTATTATAGTGTAAGTCTTCTGAGGACAGAGACTGTCTTGCATTTTTCTATCAGAATTCCCAGTGCTTACGGCAGTGCCTGACACATAGGAACACTTAATAAATGCTCTTTAAAATGTAATCAGCAATCAATCTCCCAGTATATTTGAAATTTCTACTATATGCCAGGCACTGTGCTAGATAATGAAGATTAAAGTATAAATAATGAAATAGTCCCTACTTGCAATGAGCTTACATTCTAACTAATTTTTGTTATGAAAAATGTGGCATTTAACACACACACACACACACACACACTTTCTCTCTCTCTCTCTCTGAACTTGTGCAGCATAAATAGCTATCCTTTATGTGATTTACCCTGGATACTGAATATCTTCTACTGTCTACTTTGGGGAGATCCTAGACATAAGCATTATCTAAGATTTTCCACTATTCTTCCCTTGATCCATGTGGCAGTAGCATAAAGAGCCATAAAGGACAGAGAGCTTGCCACCACCATCACCCCAATTTAGGGGCCAGATATTCCAAGGACTGCACCTGGAGTCTGGGTCCAGAGTCAGGGAGTCTTTTAAAAGGAAAGGGCAATGTCACACTACTGTGCTATAAAAATGATTACCTGGTTGATTTTAAGGAAAAAAAACATGGAAGGATTTACATGAAACAACGAAAAGTAAAATATGCAGAACCAAGAAAACATTGTATACAGTAACACAGAAATACTGTCACAAGAACAGCTTTGCATATCTAATTCATTTTGAGTATCATAAATACTAAAATCATCTACAAAGTACCTATGAAAGAAGATGCCATCCACCTACAGATAAATAATTGATAAACAGAAGTATGTATAGTGTGATTTTAGATACACACACATTTGGGCTTAATGGTAGCCTTCTCTAGGGTAGGGTGGAAAGGGAGAAAAACAAAATATTAAGTGCACAGCAGAGAACAAAAGACAATTTTGAAGCACCAAAAAGTACAGTAACTTTGAAAAAAATGAGTAGTATTCATTACAGAGTTTTCAGAAAAGAAGTAAACAGTGCAAAATGGAAATTCATATTTTCATATTGAATCATCTTTTCATGCTGGTCTGTGTACATGGAAATGTACTTTTTTGTGTATTTAAGTTCAAAAAGAATTAAAACTATTTTGAAAAAAGAAAAGGGGAAGTGTCCCAGTTTCAATGGCTACTGAAGTTATTTACACAAGTGTTACGCCCATTTTATTGACTAGGAAACTGAGGATCTGAAATATTAAACGAATTTGATTCAATTCATTGATTTTCGTTAAGTGCTTATGATAAGCCAGGAAATTTTAGGAGGCAACACTGTAAAGACCAGTAAAAGGAATAACATCTACCGTCAGAAAATTTACCTTCTATTGAGGGAAAGCATGTGAACACAATTAAGTAAAGAGAAACTATGTACAAAATAATACATGGAAAAAAATCTACTGTACCATCTATGACAATACAGATAATATTTCAAACAGGGTTTTAATCTGGGCTCCTAATTCTATGTCTAAGAAGAAGCAAAGTTGTAAGCTTAGGATAGCAATACATTAACACCAATCCCCCAGAGCTATTATTAGGAAAATAGTTTGCTAAACAAATCATTAAGTGAATGCTATTTATTACTGTGGTGGTGGCATTACTGCTGCTCATAAATGCTTTGGTGCCTATAAAGGGTGCCTATAAAGCATCCCTCAGTGTTTTAGGAAGGGGCCAGAGCATAGCGGCGTATGTGTAACCATCATTGCAGTCTAAATTTGGCCAAGATCTTCTAGGATTTTGGGTCAGGGCAGACCTGGCTCTCAGAGCCAGGGCATTGTCAGTGTCTGGCCACTCTGGATATCCATGGCTGACTCTACCTTCTGCCTCCGTAGATGACCTAGAAAGAATGGAAAGGCAGGAGTGGCAGTCACAGACACTGCAGCCTAGGATGTTTACCAAGTGTTCCCAGGCAGGTGAATGAAAATTATATTCTTGGTTTACTGGGGAAGGTCTGAAGATGTTGAAAGTTAAAGCTGGTTATCAGATAACAGATATACCATTAGCTAAACTAGTAGTTGTATAAACTAAAGACCTAAGTCTAGGGGTGGGGGAGAGGGCAGAGGATGCTAAAGGTCACAAAATTCTGAGATCCTGCAACAATTAAAGTGCCATTAGTTTTTTTTTAATGTCCTTACGTTAAAAAATAATTCTCTATTATCACATGGAACACTGGTTATTTCATCTTAAATGATTCACGAAAACAAAATCAAGGCGACAGTCCACCAATAAAGATGACTGTAATAAATAAACCATCAACTATTGAAGAACTTGAAAAGGAGAGTATCCAATGAAGGCTTGAAAAGATCCTCCAACTAAATCAATGCATATTATGATATTTGGGTAGCTCGGTGGTGCAATAGATAAAGCACTGGGCCTGGAGTCAGGAAGACTCATCTTTATGAGTTCAAATCTGGACTTAGACACTAGCTGTATGACTCTGGACAAGTCACTTAACCCTCTCTTCCTTAGTTTTTCATCTGTAAAAATAAGCTGGAGAAAGAAATGGCAAAACATCCCAGTATCTTTGCAAACAAAACCCTAAATGAGGTCGTGGAGAGTTGGATATGAATGAACAACAAAATATTATGGTATGCTGCGATTCTGAAAGGAAGAAAAGCACAGATGAAAGCAAGGAAGAAATTTTTTTAAATGTTCAAAATCAAGGAATTAAAGAAGCTAAAGGCTTGGGACTCATCAGAAACTGCAAACAGGTACAACAAAAATATTTTTTCCCCAGAAGAACATTGGAAGATGCTGGAGAATATAAGCAATGAACACCTTCCTAAGCTTTTATGAATAAGTTTCTACAGCTGACCAAATCTCAGAAATGATATTCAGTTACAGAAAGGACTAAGAGGTGAAATGAATATTCAATGTACGCATGATGGTTGTCTGATGAATATAAAAGAGATCACTTGATTTAACTTAATTAAATTAATTAAACAACATGCTGCTTTCAAGACTCTCTTCGAATAATGTATTTCAGGTACATTTTAAAAAACGTGTTTTATTGCTGTTTTTGTTTTAAATCACAGTCATTTCCAGATTTCAAAGAGAGGAGGAATTTTAGATTAATGGTAAGGCACAGTAGGGGCTCCATTCACAGATGATATGATTGATCTAAGCTTAAAATGCTTAGGGGCTGCCATGAGATGGAAGATCATTCATTAGAACTTAGCATAGCCATCCATACTGGGAAAAACATCATGGAAGAAATGCATATATTGTTCAGTTATAAAATAAGTAATGACAATAATATCTAGCATTTACATAGAACATTAAGGTTTAAAAAGTGCTTCATGAATATTATTTCATTTTTTCCTTATAGCCACCTTGGGAGGAAGGTGATATTAGTGAATGAAGAATATGTGGTTTTATGGATGGCACACTGAACTAGGTGATCAGCGTAGAGATCTTGGATAGGCCATGCAAGTGGATAAGGAGTATGACCCAGAATTAATACCAACAGATTTTGGCTGATTGCATTTGGAAATCTGCAAAGGGCTCTCAATTTTCCCAGACCACTAAGAGCCACAGAAACCCATCCTTTGTGTTCTGTATTTACCTAGGGTAGCTAGATGACTATAATTCTTGTGACATAGACCAACAAATCGGTATAATCAAAATTACATGAAGAGGTTCATAGTAGGTATAAGAATTCTGCAGGATATTATCAAGAATGACTTGTGTGTAAGAAGCAGCATAAAATCTATCATAAAGGGATGTGTGATGGGGAAAGGAGGTGAGTACCAGTCATGAAGTGAGACAGAAAAGCGCTGTCCTGGAATATTAAAAGAATCAAAGGAAGACATCCAGCAGATTAGGCATATCCTCTATGGAAGTTTTACATAAATATATGGATAAGAATTGCATGGACTGAGAAGGCATAGAAGGGTTGTAGGCTGCCCTGGGAAAAGCCATCATGGATACATTGAAACAGGCAATTGTGTGTGTGTGTGGGTATGTGTATGCACACATGCATATATGTATGTGCACATACACATTATGTATGTGTACATACACATACAGGTTGTTGTTCATTTGTTTCAGACTCTTTGTGACCCCATTTTGGGTTTTCCTGGCAAAGATACTAGAGTGGTTTGCTATCCCCTTCTCTAGCTTACTTTATAGATGAGAAAACTGAGGAAAACAGTGACTTGTCCAGGGTCACACATACAGTAAGTACCTGAGGCAGAATATGAACTAAGGTGTGTGTGTTTGTGTGTGTGTGTGTAGGAGATTTTGTTGTTATTTTGGTTGTATTGAGATATTTTTCTTTTAAAGTATTTATTTTGATGACTCAGGAAACATTGTGGCCTTGGAAAAAGAGTCCTGGTTTAGTAGCCTAGAGATTTTGACTCTCCTGGTTTGCCATTAAGTAACTAGGCAAGTTACTTAACATTTCTGAGCCTCAGTCTTCATAGCTATAAAATGAAGGATGGTTTGAAGTGGGTTATCTCTAAGTTTCTCCTCAATTCTAAGATTCTATGACTCAAACTTTTTAATTAAAATCCATTTAGCTAGATTTAATTAGAACCCATTAAAATTTCGGAATGTATCATTCAGCCACATAAAAATGATCTTCTGCCATTTTGTATCAAGAAGGTAGACTGAGTCAAGTCTCCCACTTAGTATTCGTCTTGATACTCTTCACTAGTTTTCCCATTTTAAAAAAAAATGTGAATGGAGATCTCTTTCCTAGGAAATGGGACCTTATAGTTATATCTCCTTAAATGTGAACAAATAAATACTCCCTCATTTCTTTCTTTTACTCTGATTTCTCAAACTCCAAAGTAAAGGGGTTGGTATAGGGATATGTGATTGTCGTCAACATTGGAAGTGCAAGACTCTTTCTGGTTTGTTTTTATTCCTCCCTAAAGTCCTGGTAACAGGTCTGCTTTTCCTTTTCTATGTCAAAGTAAACCCAAGGCCATCTTAAACTGAATAGTCCATACTGAGGCCACTAAGGACCCAGGAGAGCAAAGAATTCCAACTGCTGCACTGACAACAGCTATGCCCACCAATGTGTTATTACGCTATAGTTACATGCTTAAAGTTAGACGATCCAGCAAACAGCTGTGTAGCTAGAACAGTCAAAGGCACTATAATGGCTCCATAGAGTAGGCTAATAAGATGTCAGTCTTATCAGGGTTATAAATTTATGTGCAGAATTAGGGAGTGAAGACATAATCTGCTTAAGTAAACAATGATCATCAAAGTTAACAGTTGTTAAGAAAGGACTCAGGGACATTTTTTCAGGTTCATTTAGATCAATTAGGATCACAAATTTGCATTTAAAAATTTGAAGGCAAAAGTATAATATACACATTTATGAAATAATAAACTCCCTCCTTAAATTTTCTTAGATCCCTTTGGCATTTTCTTTAATTCTTGTCTTTTAACTCCTGTAAAGTTATTCAGATATACAGCATATCTCTCATATTACGGAATAAGATACCAGAATATAGGGCTTATGTTATTTTTCATTGCTACCTACTACACATAGACCCTGGAATGATTTTTATACCCTCTGGAAATGCTAGGTTGGGATTCTACAGGGCAGAGGGCAGGTGCTAGATTCCTTCAGGGATTCTAGGGGTAAACCTGAGGGGCTGGGATTTGTTTTTGTAATATTATACCCCTTACCTGTGTGCTTCCCCCCACCCCCGCCATGGTTATATTAACTAGTCAGCTAGACAGCTTTCAGTTAGGGGTATTTAATAACAGTGGTATAGTGAGAAGAGCTGGTACAAAATATTACTCCACCCATTCCCAACCCCCAAAGTCTGTAGGCAAACTCTTCCAGGAGTACATATAGACGCTAGGGAAAAATGGTCATAAGTTTAGAGAATATAGGTATAAAAGAGACTTCTCCCAGGTCCTGACAATCCATATTCTAGAGTCTCTAAGGTATTTCCCTTAAGTATATATGGCATATTTTTCTGCTGGGCTCTTTGCTTAGCCTTAAATTGTTTCCTTCGTTGCATTTGGCCTAAAAATAACCCTTAGTGAAGACACTGATGTTAAGTATAGAAAAGATGCTGCTATGACTCCAAGGAAGAAGTCCAAATACTATGGACCCTTCAAATTTCACGAGGATCTTCTGTTCAAGGGAAGGGAAGAGGCTGAGGTCCAAGACTGCCTTCCCTCCCGGCTTTCTCTCATATATTCCTTTCCAGGGGTTTAGGTGGAATGCTGTATTGCCTGTTTCCAGGCTCTCCACTCTAAAATTCCAGTGGCCTCAATATTTTTATACAGATTCAGAGGGAATAACCAATTTGTTCATAAAGAGAATTCCTGTCCCACCTAGGGAAGTATCCAGGCCATGCTGAAATCTTGTGACTGTGTTCTAACCTGATAAATCAATCAGTGCATGGTATAATTATCTAAGCTGACCTCCCACCCTTATGATTGTATGCCCAATGCCCAGCATAGTATTTGCTAGGATAAATTACTTGGACAGACGGGCCATTGAGCTGGACTCTCAGTGCATATATATTTGAAGGACATAGCAGATGGACGACAAACTAGGCCAAGAATGAAGCAGGAGGAGAAGAGCTGGTTGGATTGCCTTTGGGAAAGAAAGCAAGGCTTTTAATGACCCCAGCTTCTCCTTGAGACTAGAGCTCATTTTTCTTCAACCCCAATATTCATTGAGTGCATCTTTGAGGCATGATGCACTAAATTATGAATCACCCAAAGGGTGATAGAGACACTGACAGGGTCTGAGTAGGCTGTAACAAGTTTCCAATAAAGAACAACATAAGAGAAGCATGTAAAGGATATAGTCAAAGAGTTATAAGGTCCAGAACAGAAGGCAAGCAGTCATGGAGGAGTAACCAACAGAATGGGTCTATATTAGTACTAAGAGTAAGTGCTGAATAATCATTTGTTGAATCAAAAGTAAAGGTCACTGCTTAGGAACCACTGGGATTAAAGCCCTTGTCTCCTTGGCCAATGAGAGACTTGGGGCCCCTTCTTCAAGACTTGTGACTAGAATTATATTTTTTAAAATTCCAACAATAAAGAAAAGTGATTTTAAAATGTTAACACCCTTTTAAAATGGAAAAGGTCTACTGTTCTACTATTTCACAAGTTGGTCTTCCCATTTTAATTTACATTTTATGAGAGATATATAAAAATAAGCTATACAACTATTTTTAGAGTACAAGACAGAGTTGTCAGCTATAAAAGAAATTGGATTTAGAAAAAAATAAAGAGAAAATATAAAAGTAATACCGTAAATTCAATGAAGTTGGGACAAATGTAAAATTAAAGAAAGTTGAAAGCAGGTAAAATAATTTTGAAATGTTATGAAAAAATCACTTTACCATTTAACTATAATGCCTGGACAGCTTATTTTTGAGAGCAGGGCAGACAGATAGGAGGGCAATATAGTAGGTCTGAGGCTCTTTTAGGCTTCATAGAAACTGAGACCCCAAAGGTTATAGCCAGCAATGACAGTGAATTCTCGTTGCTAATGTTTTTGGCAATAGCTTAGAGCTTAGAGACTGTGAAGGAAGAATGAAGGGTGGCAGGTAGAGAAAGTAGATGGATGGCTAACATAGGAATAATTTTGGAACCATGTAGTAGGCATGAGAATTAGAAATAGAGAATCCATAACTCCCTTCTGCTTGTTTACCCTTTTTTTTAGATAACCATGGAGGCCCCAGAGGCACTTGTTTTGCATTGGGAAGTAACACTTAGACATAATTTTGCCTGAGGTCCTACAATACAATAACAGGCAAAAATTAGAATCAAGTTGTTGCTATTTAGAAACTTTACAGACTATTTATTTGCAAGTGGGACTTAGTGGGTCATGAAGATGGGGACAATAAAAGACATTTCCTAAAAATCCTATCTTAAATGTACCCAGAATGCCAAACGGCAAAAGAAATCTACTTAGGAGTCATGAAAATAAAGCAAGTGTTTAGAAAGCTAGCTCATTAATTTATTTTTTCTCTACACAAATCAAAATTTTCAGATCTGTACTGCACTTCCCTAAGGTCAGGCTAATTTGTACTTATATTCATTTCTTTAACTACAATGAGTAAATGTACCTAATGTGATTTCAAAAAAGTCATAGTATTTAATATTTTTTCACCTTAAAAACTTGAGTCTTTTTCTAAAGCATAAAAATGCTTCGGTTTAAATTCATACACTCAGAAGCATCACACAATATACCCCAGTGGAAATGAATTGTTATTATAATGATCATGTAAACAATCAAACAACTACCATTAGATGGAGATTTTAACCAAACTGTGTGAGCCATAAGTTATAGTAGAGAAGAGAACAACAAACAAATAACCAACGATGGGTTATAAAAGTTTCACTTTTCTATAATGCGTAAAATGAAGCTAATTGTATTCACGAGATCCTGTGTAAGTGGGCAACCTGTTGGCCAATGACAATTCATTCGCACCACAGCTGGGTAAACCATCATTTCCTCCCGAGGCCCATGGAGGTCTGCTGTCCGACATACCAATCAAATCACTGTAAATACAAGGCAACTCAAGCGGCATCCCTCTTTAATGAATGCGTACAGTAATTATGGGTGGCTAGATAAATGAGTTCAAACTAAATTTGTTAAGGTCTCGGAATGTTTGCCTTGCTCTTTGGCGGCATAATCCAAATATTTAAATCAGCTGCCTTCTATAAATTCTGTGTTTTATCCAGCATTGAGCTGCCTTCCCCTGATAGCAAGATTTAAAACAAATAGTATTTGCAAATTGTTAATGTATGCTGAAACAAAAACCCTCTTGAAAGAGTAATGAACTGGGGAGATCAGTTCAGTGCTTTAGAAGCAAATTAGCTTCAAAAGAAACAAAAAAAATAAAGAAAGACAATCATGTAAACGTAAGGGATGGATAAATCTGCCCAGTAGTAGCATAACTTCAAACATGAGGCTTTCAGCAAGGTAGTGTATTAGTCTAAGGAACACTTTAAATCAGTTTATTGGAGTCTTAATGGCCACTTCAATTGACTAATAGTGGAAGGGGTGGAAAGGAGGCCAAGTAGAATAGGAAAACTGTGAGGAGAATTGGAAAGGGTGGAGGGCAGGGGCGAAGAGGGCAATGCGCAAACTGTTCACCCAGAAAACATCCTGGGTGCCATAGGATAAATGTGTTCAGTTTCCTAGAAAGATATGTGAATTGGATATGGCAGAGAAAAGAGAAAAAGAAAGGCAGCTTACAAAGAATTATACAAACAGTAATAATAATGATAGTTCATATTTATGTAACACTTCATATACATTACCTCATTTATACTCATAACAACCCTGTAAGAAAGGTGCTATGATTATCGCTTTTTTACAGATGGGGCAGGAGCTTTCTAACCTCAATAAGTTTGCTCCTCTTTAGACAATCTGGTCCTATCTACCCCCCATTCCCAGGTTCTTACCGTATTAATACTGAATTTAGTGGACTTAGAGGACACCTGTTAGACTTAACCTGCTGCAGCTCAGAGCTCCCAATCTCGAGATCCCCCATCTTTAGCTTCTCTCCTCTCTGATGCTAGGGATTATAGGCATGAACCATCATGCTTGGAGACGGTTACATTCTTTTTAGGTTATGAATTAAGTGAAGGGGGAAATAGGGAATAGTTCTGGAAGTAAGAGAACCTGAATTCAAATCTTACCTCTGACACTTATACTTTGGGTATGTTATAGTATATCTCTAGTTGCTATATCTACAAAATGAGGTCAGGCTTGATCGATTTTGATGTCCCTTCCAGCTCTAGATTAATGGTGAGCTGGGTTTAAGGTTGGACCACAATAAGTCCCTGCCCAAGTTCCACTTAATGGCTGTATTTTGGGCCCTCCTGGCTTAGAGCGAACGTCAAAGGTAACTGTTTCTTTTTGGAATAGCAAACCTAAGGGTCTTCTGGCTTGATTTTTTTCTTTTTTGTTTTCTAATTAAAGGGACCATCCCTTGATTCACTTCTTAAAGGAGGCCTATTCACTGAATGGGCATTACCTCACTCTAAGTGAGTACATGAAAAGGTCTTAGCCTTAAAGGGCCAGGGTCTCCCGTTGCATCCTGAGCCATCTCCAGTCACTCTGATGAGTATCAGGTCACTGGATCCAGATGGCTCTGGAGGAGAAAGTGAGGCTGGTGACCTTGCGCAGCCCTCCCTCACTCAAACAAAAATCAACTGCAAGTCAGGTCATGACTTCCCTGATGTCACGGTCCTCTTTGAAAATAAAGGACAAACACAAGATGAATGGCCATGTAAAAGTTAACATACTACTCTACGATTTGTTTCGTTTCTGTTCAGCTGTTCAGTTATATCTAACTCTTCATGACTCCATGAACCATATTGCACAAGGCTCTTCTAACCTGTACTATCTCTCCAAATCTGTCCATGATATTATCTATCCCTCTCACCCTCTGCTATTCCCTTCTCCTTTGCCTTTGGTCTTTCTCAACATCAGTGTCTTTTCCAATGAGTCCCACCTTCTCATTATGTGTCCAAAGTAATGATTCGGCTTCAGTATTTCAACTTCCAGTGAACAATCTGAATTAATTTCTTTCAGCATTGATTGAGATGATCTCCTTGCTGCCCAAGGACTCTACCATTCAGACACCTAAATCAAATATCTTAGCGCATGTTCATTTGAAAATATAATTAACATCTGTATGGTGCTTTAAGGATTACAAAACACTTTATTAACAACTACCTTGATTCAAAAAAATTTTGTAAGGTAGATCAGCCAATCAGTCAATAAGTATTTATTAAGTTATTATGATATGCCTGTGTGTTAAGGGCTAAGGGCCCAGGACACAAAAAAAGGTGAAAAATAGTCTTTGCCCTCAAGGAGCTCATATTTCAATGGGAGAAAAAAATGCAAATAGCAAGAGGTATATAAATAAAATAAACAGTAAAATTTATATAAAATATTAGCAAAAATATAAAATAGTCTATTAGCAAAATTCTGTGACAATATATTAAAAACTACATTAGCTATTGCATTCAGTTGGTTCAATATAATAGCTATAAACATAATAAACCATATTAATAATAAAAATAATAACAAACACAAAATTCTAATACTAATTTGTAAGAACACTAGAAAAGCACAAGGGACAAATGTACCTTTGCTTACCATGTTAAGTAATATCTAAAAACAAGAGCCAAAGTTATAGGCAATGGAAAAAGTACAGTGGCCTTTTCAATAAGATCAGGGGTAAGGCAAGTATGTCTAGTATCACTGCACCATTATATTAAAAAGCACTAGAAATTCTATTAGAAAATGTGAACTATCTCATAGGAAAACAACTGATCTAGACAATAGATCAAAGAAAGATAATTTAAGAATTATTGGATTACCTGAAAGCCATGATTAGAGAAAAGACCAGACATTGCATTTCAAGAAATTATCATGGAAAATTTCCCTGATATCCTAGATGCAGAGAGTAAAATAGAAATTGAAAGAATCCACGGATCATCTCCTAAAAGAGATCTCCAAATGAAAATTCCTAGAAATATCATACCTAAATTCCAGAGCTCCCAAGTCAAAGAGCAAATACTTCAAGTAGAGAGATACAATTCAAATACTGTAAAGCCATAGTCAAGGTCACACAGCATTTAATGGCTATCATGTTAAAGGAGCAGAGGGCTTGGAATATGATATTCTGGAAGGTAAAGAGCTGGGATCATAACCAAGAATAGCCAACCCACAGAAACTAAGTATAATTCTTCAAAGGTAAAAAAGTGGATATTTAATGAGAGGACTTTCAAGCATTCCTAATGAAAAGAATAGAAATACAGGTAAATTGAAAATTTGACAGAAGACTCAAGAGACGCATGAAAGGGTAAACATGAGAGAGTAATCATAAGGCTCTCAATAAAGTTAAACTGCTTGCATTTCTATATGGGGAAATGATATAGGTTGCCCCTAAAAACTTCATTATGAGGATAGCTAAAAGGGATTTGCTTAGAGAAAAGGCATAGATATGAGTAAATTATGTTGAAATGATGTCCAAAAAAATGAAAGGGTGAAAAAGAGGGATGCAGTGAAAGAGGGGGAAGAGAGACATAGAATGGAGATAATTTTCTCATGTAAAAGAGGTGTGCAAGGAAGAGTTTTTACAATGAAGAGAAAAATTGGGGGTGGGAGGGCAACGCTTGAACCTCACTTTCATCAGAATTGGTTCAAAGATGGAAGAATATATGTACGTAATCAGTTGTGTATACAAATGTAATTTACCCAATTGGAAAACAGGAAGAGAATGGGAAAAGAGAAAGGGTGATGATAAAAAGGAGTAGAGATTAAAGGAGGCAGTGGTTAGAAGTAAAATAAACTTTTGAGGAGGGACAGGATAAACAGGGAGAGAAAGAAAATACTGAATATAGAACTGAGTCAAATTTATAAAAATAAGAGCCATTCCCCAATTGATAAATGGTCAAAGGATATAAACAGTTTTCAGAAGAAGAAATCAAAGCTGTCTATAGTAATTTGGAAAAAAAAATGTTGTACATCACTACTGATTACAGAAAGGGAAACTAAACACCTCTGAGGCACCATCTCACATCTATCAGGAATGAGAAATGCTGGAGGGGATAAGGGAAAGATAGACACATTAATGAAAAGTTGTTGAAGCAGGGTTGGGGGGAGGTAGCAGGTAGACATTGCCTTTCTTTTTCCCCTTCCTCTGTCTTTCCCTCCTTCCTTTCTTCCAGAACAATTTGGAGCTATGCCCAAAGGGCTATAAAACTGTGCATATCCTTTGACCCATCAAGAGTGGACTAGGTCTGTATCCCAAAGAAATGAAAGAAAAAAGAAGGAAGGAGGAAGGAAGGATGGATGGAAGAGAGGGAGGGAGGGAAGGAGGGAGAAAGGAAGGAAGGAAAGGAGAAGAAAAAGAAAGGCAACATCTGCCTGCCACTTCCTCCACACCAGTAGTTTTCGGCAACTAGGGTTAGGGGCCATGAATTATAGTTTGTCTTATGTTTACCTTCACTTGAACACTACAGGCACACACTAAATATATACTGATTGACCACAAAGTGTTGACTGTTTGAAATACTTCTTAGTGAAATGATGTGCACGTGCCCCTATCTGACCCAATACCAAGTGGAAAGGTAATAGTTTTTACGAGTAGATGTAGTTATCTGATTGAGTCTCGTATACTTTCTGATGTGTAGCTTTGGTTTTTCAAAGTGAGCACTGGACAGCAACTTCTATTGGGTGAAACATGATCAGTCAACCATAAAAATGCAGAATAACTGAGTAGCTTTCGCAGATAATTCATTTCTAAACAATTTCTTCCCCTGAAGTGCTGATGAAAACAGGTGGGCTCTGATGGTAGAAGCATGTTTGCTAGCTTCCAGGGAGACCTGAGGGTACTCCCTCCTTCCTTCCACATAGGTTTTTGCAGATGGGGACATGGAGGCTTGCTTGAAAAGTACTAACTAACATGGTGGGACAGACTCCACAAATTAACAGCCTGGGGGATCTGGTAAGGAAATGTCACTATCTTTGTGTTCTTAAAAGTGTTGCGAATGTGCTTATGGATCAGTCAGAAGGTGAGATAACATGGTGAGATTTGGGTTCAAGCAGAGCCTGGATGGCCACTTGTTGGGCATGTTACTGTGGGGATGCTTTTTGTGTAGGAGTAGGGACTACATGGCCACCGAGGTCCATTCCAACTCTCTCTCCACAGAACATTGCAAATGGTTCTATTTTTTCATCACCATCGGTGAGACTTATGTTTTTTAAATCTTTAGCTTGCATTGTGTCGTTGGAACATCATAGTAGCCCTGTGAAGTATTTCTCATTTTACAAATGTGGAAACTGAGACTCAGGGTAGGTGAATTTTTCCCATGCTTACACAGGTAATAAGTGTCAGGATAGGATCTGAAACAAGATCTCTCTCTGACTTGAGCCAAGCGCCATGTTTTTGTATTTTCTATCAATAATCATTTCTGAACTTCACATTTAGGGGAGGATGACCCAGTCTATTATACTCCTTCTCATGTAGCCTAGGCACCATTATATACATAAAGTCTTTCTTGATCACCCCAACTAGTGCTCTCCCTTACAACTCATGAACATGGGCCTCTATTTTATGTCTCTACATGGTTCTTTCTTGTTTTAGGTAAAAGAAGTTGGAGATGGCTATGACTTTGAGAGCTTCAAAAGTCTGGAGAGTGAGCCATATAGTCTAGGTACTGGGGCAGCTAGGTGATGCAGTGAATAGAGCACCCCCCTGGAGTCAGGAGGAGCTGAGTTCAAATCCAATCTCAGACACTTGACACACTTACTAGCTGTGTGACCTTGGGCAAGTCACTCAACCCCAATTACCCTGCCTTCCCCCCTCCAAAAAAAAGATTCAAAGGACTATCTTGACTACCTGAGCAGCAGCAGAGTAGCAGATCTAAAGAATCATCATTGGATCTATAGAATCATCCATCCATCATTGGATCTATAGAATCATCCATCCATCATTGGATCTATAGAATCATCCATTCATCATTGGATCTATAGAACTGGATCTATAGAATCATCCATCCATCATCAGATCTATAGATTTGGATCTAGAGAAACAATCCATCCATCATTGGATCTATAGAATTGGATCTATATAATCCATCCATCCATCATTGGATCTATAGCATTAGATCTATAGAATCATCTATCCATCATTGGATCTATAGAATCATCCATCCATCATTGGATATGTTGCATTTGGAAGTGAACTTGGTGGGGTGAATTTCAGAAGAAACTGAGTTAAGTTTGAGCCCTTTTCCTCAAAGACCAAGATGGTATAAAAGAACGTGTGTCCTCCCAGTGGTTGTGGGTGTGAGGGAGGGGAGAATGTCTGTATTTTTGTTCTTACTATGTCTCTCCAGTAAAAATCCATTTGTAAAAGCTCATTGGTGTTAATCAGTGATGAAACAGAGGTATTACTCATTTAATAGGAAACACACTCTGAAGCTCAAAACAATAGCATTAGAGAAGAGACACCCCCCTTCCCCTGCCCCATCAAAGCCCTCAAGTTTATCCTAGATTACAACCTACAAGGGGAGATGTAAACAGCTTTGCTCTGAAAAAAAAAAGAGTCCAGACTAGCAGGTGTGGAGAACCTGTGGCCTTGAGGCCACATGTGGCATTCTAGGCCCTTGGGGATGGCCTTTTAACTGAGTTCGAGTTTTACAGAACAAATCATTTTATTAAGGAGATTTGTTCTGTAAAGTTTGGATTCAGTCAAAGGCCTGCACTTGAGGAAATAGAGGGCCACATGTGGCCTCCAGGCTGCAAGTTCCCCACCCCTGAGAGGCTCACTACACAATAATATTTTTAATATTCACTACTAATAGAGTACTGGGCTATTCATCCTGTTGTGACAAAAACATTTCAAAGTAAAATAGTAACATGAAATATACTAATGTTATTACAAAGAGAGATAGGCAGTGTCAAACTCTTAAAAGGCCATTTATACTAGGATTAACCTATCATTTTATGGCAGTTCTCAAATTCGAACATAATATTAATGGTACTTGTAGAGGGATCAATTTCCTCTTTAAACTAAGTAATAGGGAAGTCCCATACATGCAGAAACACAAATCAAGACCAACCATAGCAATCAATGATAAAGCTACATCAGATTCCTCTTTCTCTGAAATACATTTGGTCTGGGCAAAGAGCTTTGGCCTTGCTGTGCAGAGACAATTTCACATATTCCTGTAAAGCGTCATAAACTGTACCGCTTTTGTGTCTTTTGAATAAACGCATACACACATGTCAGCAAGATTCTGTTTCCTTCAGACTTTCTTGGCCTTTGTTTTGTATAAATATATTTATGGATTCTGGAAAAAAAGTGTTGATTTCTGAATTTATCATTTTTTCTTGGATTCACTGAGTAAATTTGCCTTAAATAATCATTTACATCTTAACAGACCATTTTATAGACATTAGGCATAGAAATCAGTGATCTCCAGTCTTGGGGCAGTTGCAGCAACTCAATGCTTATTTTGTTTTCTGACAATATCACAGTGCTAAAATCTACACAGCTAAAATATACATGTTTATACTTTATATTAACTAATTTGGGCTTTAGAATTCTGTGGCATACCTTGAGATAAATAGGGACACTCAAGTATGTCCCCAGACCGGGGATTAGAATAAGGGAAGTAGCGTGTCTCTCAATATTAATACTCAGTTTGTGAATCATATCTTTTGCATTTTCTATCAGAAAATGAAATTCTTTCATTTCATTTACAAATATAAGCTGAAACCTTGGCATAAGATCATACAGAACTCATCCTAGGACCCCCTACTCCCTCCCACTAAAAGTCATCAAGGTGGTCACATTTCTAGGTAAAGCTAAAAATATGGCACAATTCAATGAATTAATTGCTTACTCTCTGCCACACTCTGTGGTAAGTAGGAAAATGAAGAGTATAGAAAGAAATGAATGAAAACATAGTCTACTTACGGGTGGTGAGGACACGCCATGTACAAATGCAAACATGACAAAATTAATTAGGAGAAGAAGAGGAAGAATATTAACAACTGGTGGGATCAGGGAAGATTTCATGGTAAGACTGTATTTGATCTGGGCCTTTAAGGAAGGCAAGGATTAGGAGATGTTGAGAAGAGGAAGTATTGCACTGTAGATATGGGAGTTCTCTGGGAAGGCACAGAGATAGCAAATACAGCATTGAGTTGGTGTGGAGAGGAGAGGGTGATAGTCCAGTTTGGCTACAACGGAGAGTTCTTGAAAGAGAAGTAGGATAAAATGACCTAGAAGGATAGTCAGGGGTCAGATTCTAAGTGGCCTTGAATGCCAAGTTAAGTAATTTATATTTTAGCCTGAAGATAAATGGGGGGCAAACGGATGCTGCCATTTTTCAAAAATAATATTAAGTAGCTTACAAACTCTAAAACACAATTTATTATCCATTTAGTCAGGAATTTTAACAATATTCATCGATGTATTTTGAAATGATCACAGTAGGAAATGTCCTGATAACTTCAAATCAATTATTTAAGCTCCAGGTATACAAAGCACGTAAATCTTACAGTCCTCCACAACTTGTATATTCTAAGTCCTCAGCCTCTCTTCATGCTCACTCACATGCACAGGGAGAAGAGTTCCCTAAAAGAATGGTCGTATTTTCCTAAAGCTGGTCTTAACCTCAGGGGAAGCATCTTCAGCTGACTGCCTCTCCTCATTTGCCTCTAGGAAGGTAAATGAAAGTCAGTGAAATTGACACAGCCCACACAGCAGGAGAAATTAATTTACCAACTATTGGCATAATATAGGGTATCCATATTGGGGTTTGGCTGGTCTTAAATGTAGACATTTATCCACTTCATCTTTTTAAATGACTTTTTTTATTATATCACACATGCAAACGCTGATGAAAACTATTAAACTAGAATATATTTTACGAAAGTCATAAAATGTTGGTTTGCATTACATTTCAGGCAAGAATTATGGCTAATCAGAAGCCTGGCTCATTATTTGTTTCATCTCCCGTTTGGTTTCTATATTGTAGCTTTGGTGGATTTTCAAAAGGACATTCCCTATTATGCCTTCATCTTTGGGAAGATTGTGTCCCAGGGTCCCAGAACCCATAACTAGCTCCATTCTGGGAGAAATGATACCTCCTGTGAAATTACAATTTAAATGTTAATTGACAAACAGCCTTAAACTCATAAAAATAATGTAAATAAAAATATGACCTCCATTAAGACATAAGATATATTTCTCTAAATAGGCATGAAATGAATAAATTAAAAGATAAAGTGAAAAATTTTCAAGAGAAATCACAAACTATAAGATTCTAGATAGGTAACAGGTAATATAATTTTTCTCCTTTTTTCTTCAACATTTTTCCTAACAATGTTTTTGAAATACCTTAAAAGTCAGATTGGAATATTTAGTTGGAGGAAATTAACTCTCAACACCAAATGTGCAATGAAAGCATTTTTTCTTTATTTATGTAAAACAGATTCTGTGCCAGAGGAGAATTATGGGAGTGGGGAAAAAGTAAACCCTGTGTTAAAAAATCTGTAATAAAATAGGATGTCTTACCTCTGCAACCAGTTGCTGAAGAGAAGGAGATGCTATGGGATGCAGGCTTGAGTTACCCCTTATGGGGTTATGAAGGCTGACATAAGCCACAACATTTTTCTGAAGCACTTTCTTGAAATCCTGCAACCAAAACATGTATCTATTTTTAACATAGACAATGAACACTGAATCCAGTTTTCCTTCTGAAATTTAGATTGGAGACCAAATGTACTTTGGTTTATATCCTTTCTCCTACTTAGGATCATAGGATCCTTAGACGTTGCATAGTCCAGCCCCTTCATTCCACCTTTGGGGAAGGCCTAAACAGGTGAATTACTTTGCCCAAAGTCACACAAATGATAAGTGATAGGACCAGGATTCAAAAGACAGGACCTTCAACTCCAAATGCAGTGCTGTTTCCATTTGTGTCTATTCATAACCTATTTTCAAACACTGTCTACATCAAAACCATCAAAGCAACCTCCCTTACCTTTACCCTTCGTTACAATGAACAGAAGTTGTAATTATATTACAAGTATGTTAACAGAATAAAAATAGTTTACAAAAAAGGAGAAAAAAAACTAGTTCTAAGGCAGAATAATGGAAATTTATGGACCCTATTGGGCTCAGGTGTTATGAGTTCTGGCAGGATGTGAATTTGCCACCACTCTAGCTATAAGACTGTTTCAACAATCTGGCTAGCAGCTGCTATGGGGGTGTAAAACCAACAACAACCAGCTCACAGAACACTGCAAGTCCAGTTCTTTTGATCTGCTTTACTAAGAAAAGCAGTGTTAAGGGGTTAACAATTTTATTTTAATCCAGCATACAAATATCATTTACTTAGTTCAGGGGAAAAAACCAGCACCCTGAATTACAGACCAAATATAATTCATAATTATCAACATCTGGGTGTTCAGCTGGGGAGCTCATTACAAGGGCTGGCCCAGAGTCACATACCACTCCTGCTGTGTCACAGAGCTCTGAGACAGAAAGCTAACCTCTGCGCTTATATATCCTGTTCAGGGCCCTGAGGGCCCAGATCTCACCCAGGCTGGGTGTGGAAAAGTTCCCCACCTCCAATATCACATCAGATACAAATCAATGACTCCCAATTGTCTCAGTGCTGAGAAATACAAAAACATCCCACTTTATCTGCCCCATTCAAACAAAGGCCAGAATCATTAAAGGTCAACAGCAAAAAGTCCCACCTTAACTACTATTACAGAGACCCTTGGCAAGTCATCTCCCTTCTCTATGTTCCAGTTCAGTGAATGGGTGTTGCCTCAGTCAAAGTGAAAACTCTCTTATCTATAAAATGAAGAAACTGGATAAATTCCGTGATTTTCTGATTCTATTGCATTCTATGAAGTATGCTTCAACTTGTGCCTAAGAGAATACATCCTATGAAGTATGCTTTGACTTGTGCTTAAGAGAAGCCATATTTCACAAGCAGATATTGTCAGACTGATAATATACTTGAATTTTTAATCCAAGAATTTACCTTCAGAACGGAAAGGCCTATTTTCTTCAATGATGTCATTAGTTTGATTATAATCGAAGTTGAGATGTGATAGGTCCAAACCACTTTAAGGGTTCCAAAAATATGTTCTTTCCTTTGTAGTAATGAGCCCTTCTTTGTGTGAAGTAGCTCAATGAGGCCACCAATCAGATTATCTATTCCAGTTAGTGGGGGTCCCATTGCCCCCTAGTGTATGGTGGCTACCATTGGAAATAGAAGTTGAAAGACAGATATGCAGAAGCATCTGTACTATTGGGAATGAAAACCTGAAGGAGATATTTTCCCTAACTCTAATTTTCCACATAAATACCCCCTTAATTTTTAAGTCATCTCTACTAAACTGGACTGAAATTTCATGCTTTAGCTTGTTTTTACAATACTCACTTTTTCTTCTCACAATCAACTAATTAAAAACACAATGAACTCTCACCTACCTTAAATAAATAATTGTCTTCTGTTATGGAGTTTGGGATGATCAAAGCTACCACTGGAGCTGAAATTTTTTAGATAATGTCAGGCCCTGATCATGCTTCATCTTATGTACTCTTGCAATAGACTCCTAATTGATCTTTCCCATCTCTTCTCTAATCCATTCTCCACACTGCTGCCAGAACTAAATTCAGAAGGCACTTATTAAGCACCTACTATGTTTGAGGCCTCATGCTAAGAACTGAGCCAAGACCAACGCACCAATCACATGATGATGGTAACATACTTCCCAGAGTAAGGAAGATAAACTTATCAGGGATTTATCAGTTACATTTACTAATGAGGAAGAAAGAAAGTAATTCTAGTGAAGATATTGTGTAATGAGATTTCTACTCTAGAACACAGACATAAATTTAGTCAACTCACTGATATCTGAATTACTCTAAATCTTGCTTTCAAGTTTATTGACCATTAGTACCTAATCTGCTTAATTACAGCTTTGAGTTTCAAGGGATTTCAGTGTAAGTAGAATTAAATAGCAGGATATGACAAATCAACACAGTTTTATGGCCTCCTCTGCTCCAGAGATGATGGATGATCAGAGAAACCAAAGTAGGCTGGGGAGGTGGAGTGCAGAATAAAAAAAAGACCCATTCCCCAGCACAAAGTGCTTTTGATATAGGAATTTAATAGGGAACAGAGAAAAGAAAATAGACAACTTCCTAAATCTCTATAACTCGGTTATTCTGATAAAAGACAACTGAAACTGTAAATATAGTACAAGATGATTCTCTAAGATTACAAATGTAGACTGAAGTGTACTATGCATTTAATAGGATTGAGAGATAAATAGAAATGTGATAGATACTACATTTATTAGTATTCAAATATTTAGTGAACTCGAGCACTTACTAAATGTGTGACCCTGGGCAAGTCACTTAACCCTGGTTGCCTCAGTTTCCTCATCTGTAAAATGAGCTGGAGAAGGAAATGGCAAAACCACTCCAGTATCTTTGCCAAGAAAACCCCAAGGAGGATCACAGAGTCAGATATGACTCAGCAACCAACAGAGAACATTCAGTTATATGCTAACAGAAGATGTCAGATTTAAAATCAGAAGAGGCTTTAGTGGTTATCTAGTCCAACCTTTTCGTTTTACAAGTGAGAAGACTGGGGACCTAGTAGGGGCTTATGGACAGAACGCTGGGTTGAGAGTCACATTTTCCGGGTTCTAGCCTTGGTTCTGCTCCCAGTAAGCCACAGGACTTTGATCAATGTGCTCTGTTTCTGAGCCTCCTTTCCTTCGTTCTATTCTACCACAATTTATTAAGGGACTACTCAGTGCAGGGCAACCATGACATAGTGAATAAAGGGCTAGCCATATCGACACAAAGGCCTGGGTTCAAATCCTGCCTCTCGCACACTAGCTATATAACACCAGTCAGATCTCTTTAGTGCCCCCAAGTTTCCTAAGCCAGCAAAATTACAAATCTAATCCAAGAAAGAAGGGCCAGGCACTAGGTATATGAAAATTAAAAATGACCTATTTATTCTCTGTGCTCAGGGAGGTCTTTTCTACAAGGAAGACTTTTTGGAGATGGTGGCACTTCATCAGGTCTTTAGGGGATAGAAGGATTTCAACAGATGAAGATTTGGAAGGAATGCATTCTAGGTATGGAAAACAAATACATATATAAATGAACGGAGGTGGGAAAGGGGAAGATAAGAATGAGGAATAGTATAACCACGAGAGTTTGAGTATGTGAAAGGCAATATGGAGCTGATCTCATAGTGAGAAAGACCCTCCTTAAGGCCATGCTTCTGAAACATACTGGCTGTGCCACCTCTGACTGTCAGGCAACTTTCTAAAATCACAAGGGGCTGATCTTCATTGGTTGAGGGAGTCTCCTCATCTAGCAGGTTTCAAACCAGTGAAATAAGAGATCCTGTCTTATTCCCCTCCTTAAATTTCATGAATAATAAAGTAATTTTAGGTTTGCTAGTGGAGAAACTTTAATGATGGGCATGGTGGTTATTTTGCCCCACAAACAGCAGAGAGGTGCTGAATGTTCTTTAGTGGGAGAGTATCATAGTCAGATCTGTACATCAGAAAGCAGATTTTTGTCAGCCATGGGAAGTACACCCCAAAGGTGGTCTGGTCGATAGAGCCTACTATGTACCAGGCCCTGCGCTCAGTGCCTTAAATATTATCTCATTTGATGCTTCAAACAACCCCTGGGAGGTAGGTGCTGTTATGACACCATTTTATATCGGAGAAAACTGAGGCAGATGGAGCTTAAGCGACTTGCTCAGGACACAAGTATAAGTTCCTGAAGCTGGGTTTGAACTTAGGTCTTCCTGATTCCAGCCCCAGTGTATTCACTGTACCACCCACATGCTTAATACATGCTAGCTGACTGATTGACTGACTGGATGGAGATTGGCTGTTTGATGTGATCAGAGCCTTCTTCATCAGTACTGTTACATTCCAAGGAAGTCACCCACTTCTGGGATGACTCTGTCCCGGTGAATCTCATCCATCTGCTGATCCATGTGTAATGTTAATGGGATATGAAGATCTTCCCCATTAATAGGCCTCATGGTGGAGTCCATTAAGGAAACCTTGCTTAGGGGAGGCTTGCTTATAGGAAGGCTTTCACACCTGTTGATACTAAATTGATTAGGCATGGAGTCATGAGGGTTGTGATGCCTTCTGGCTCTGAGAAGTGTATGTGTGTGTGTGTGTGTGTGTGTGTGTGTGTGTGTGTATGTATATATACATATTCTGAGGATGGCATTTTGTTTTAGGGGCTCACTTATGAGAACTTATGAGAAGCACCTTGTGACTCCCTGGTATTGACTGAGTAGCTGTATGTTTAGACCCCCTGACTGCTCAGATGTAAAGGCTCTCTTGAACCAATGGTGTATGTAAAGTACATATCCATATTGCTTTGATTCAGGCAGTCAGAGCCCTGTCTGTTGGTCTTTGCGCTAATTTCTCTGCTTGTATTTTCTTTTTTTTTTTTGGAGTGGAGAAAGCAAAGCAAGTGGGGTTAAGTAACTTGCCCAAGGTCACACAGCTAGTAAATGCAGCAAGTGTCTGAGGCATGATTTTTACTCAGGTCCTCCTGACTCCAGGGCTGGTGCTCTAACTGCACCACCTAGCTGCCCCATGCATTTTCTCTGCTTGTATTTTGTCTGACATTCAGGGTGCTGACTTTCCCCCTGAACTAGTGAATGTAAGCAAAAATAGGATTGTTAACCCTTTTTTGAGCAGCCTTTCCTAAGCAGATCTAAGAACCCGTGCCAGCAGGCCCTCCTGGTATGCTGGGTAGGCTAGGGTGCTTGCTGCTATACCAGGCTTGGCTATGTTCTTCATGAGTGAGAGCTGTGAGAGTGAGGTCACCAGCTTCCACCTCTTTTCCTTTCTGATGAGCCGCAAAGAATGTCAACAGCAACTGGACCTGACCTGGGCCCCCATCAGAGCTTCATGGCACAGCATGGTCTGCATCGCCTCACTCTTGCCCATGGTGGGAACCCATCTACTAACCAGCAACACATCGCCTCCAGTTGGATCAGATGACTGCAAAGACCCTTCCCAGTTTAAATTAAAACACACACACACACACACACACACACACACACACAAAACTATAATTCTTTCTCAACACACAATCTCAACAGCCAGAAGTTTGAATAGAAATTCTTAGAACAGACTGAGATGAAAAATTTCTGGAAAATAGGTCTTATGATGAGAAAAAAAAAACCACTGGAAAAAAGTTATGCTTTCTCCATTGTTATAACCCTTTTCAATTGCAACAGAAAGTTCCAAAGAAAACTATGTCACAGAAATGGTTGTTTGACTTTTCACATCTTCAAAGAACAAGATTAAGGAGTAGAAGTTTGAGAAGCTGAGTCTTTTTAAATGACATCTTCTATCTTAAATACAAGTTTATGAATTTAACACATCTTATCTTTTTTTCTTCTATAACATTCAGCTGAATTAATTCTTTCAATATGGAATAACCATCAATCCTTTATTTACATAATGACTATATTCAAATGACCAAGATAGAACTTGATGAATTTCCATAGCCAGAATATTTTTTATTCACTTTGAGATACTACTTTCCTCTAAATCAAAATGACTTGTTGACCAAAGGCACTGTTTAAATACATCCATTGTGTCATTCTGTAGGCAATGTTCTTGAGCTACTTCAGAGAAAAAGAAAGTCACCTGATGGCTAACCTTTGGGCTTTTCCAAACATCTAGGTTTATTTTTAATTAATAAATCTATTGTCCAGCTTCAGGCTTGTATCTAAAAAACCCCTTTAGTTTGGTAATCAATCAATCAAAAAATCATTCAACAAACATCGATTAATCAGCTTCTGTGATCCTTTCACGATGGAAAGCACTGGGGAGATAAAGACAAAAGTCTTTGATCTCAACTAACCTACATTCAAACTTGACAAAGTTTGAGCCGTCTTGATTGAGACAATGGGCCTTGTGAAGACACAAGGGACAGGAAGAGGTTCAGTATCATCGACCTAGAACTAGATAGGACCTCAATGGCTGAATAGTCTAACATTTCTAGTCATTTTACAGATAGGCAAACTGAAGCCCACAAAAGTTAAGTGATTTATGCCCAAGGTCACACAGTATGCATCAGAGGTGAGATATGAACCCAGGTCAAAGAATGCCCACACTGATAAAAATCATGTAACCAAAGGAAATAAAGGAATGTCTCATTTTTTTCTAATTTCTATGAATTTTCTTATTAAAAAGTTGCGCTTGTTAAAAGCTATAAACAAACTAGACCAAAAAAATTCTGATCTAGATTGGATTCAGTCTGACTAGAATTTTTTAAAATAAAACTTGTTTTGCTAGTACATATGTCTTCTAGAAGATTTAAAATTTTCTCAAAATTGCTGCATGCTTAGGAACAATAAATATGAAGAATTAAGAGAAATGTGAGAAGGCATATACAAAGTGGTCCAAAGTGAAGAAGGACCGAGAAAACAATACATACAACAAAAATAATTGGAAAAAACGAAAATGCCATTTTTAATATAAAATAAACACTCAGGAAGTAAACTCAGGGTAGATACAATAGGCAATATCAGTGCTAAAGTATTAAAATTGAAGAACAAGGTATAATCTATAGAAGTAGAAAGTGATATGTTCTATCAGTCAAAACCACTCCATGAAGAAGTATTAACTGCTTTCATGGAAATATTGTGTTGCTGGTAGGGAGGGGTGCTTGGATTTTCATAGAATCATAGACATGGATGGAAAGACTCATCTGGTCCAACCCTCTCATTTTGCAGATTAGGAAACTGAGGCCCAGAGGGATTTAAGTGACTTGCACAATGGAGGTGAAGGCCAGAGGCAGGATTTTTGTTGGGAAGTGCCTAGTTAAAATAAAATGTATTAATAGCTTTGCTTTTAAATCACCAAAAAGTTGTACAGCAGCAAACAAAAAGAATAAGAAAAAGAGACATTTAATATTAATTTTATTACTTTGAGGTCTTTAAATTTATGGATCAAGTGAACTTATCATGAACCCAGTCAATGGTGGAAACAGGATTTGAACTCAGATCCTCTGGCTAAACATCCAAGGTCCTAACATATCATACTGCCTCCTAGTATTTGATTTTTATTAAAAATCCTCAGTGGACAGAGAGCATGAAACACATCAACAAGAGAGGGTTTGACTTCTAGAACAACAGAATGTTAGAGCTAAAAGGGACAAGAGTCACACTTTTCATTTTACAGACAAGTACAATGAGACCCAGCTCAGGTATATGAGTTGTTTGAGGAAATAAAGCAAGTTAATGGCAAAATTGGAACCATGACTTGGGTATCACAACTCCTGGAGAATATCTGAAAATTTTTCAGGAAATGTAAAGGTATATCTATCTTGAGATACCTAAGAGGTCTCCATTCCTTTGAATTCAACATGATTATTTTATATTATTTACTTTAGCCAAAGAAAATACACAGCACACTCTCCCTAGATTCCTTTTTACCTCTGCCCATTCGTAGGAGCCAATATTGCCAAATGTTGTTCCTCCCCATGAACAAAGGATGATGGTTCGATCAGGTCGCCAGCCTCTTTTCACTTTTAACATCAAGGCCTGGATAAACGCTGTAATGATGGCAGTTCCACTGGCCCATTCTTGTCCGTTGTAACCATAAGGACTGTGATGGTGGCTGCCCACAATGATATACCGGTCTGGGGAAGAAACATTTTTACAATTAAGCCTCAAGAATAAATTCGTTGGCAGTTGATACCCTTTATTGGACAGAAGAGCAGTAATTGAGTCAATGTTTATCCCTAGTATTTTTTGTCCATTCTCTTGGTCTGCATCGGTCAGTATATATACAGCTGCAGGTAGGATAGTTCAGTGATGGAGCCAGGATTAGGAGATAACACACTTTCTTTTGAAACATTCATTAATCAAACATGCAAACATGTGGCAGAGAAAACCTTTGCGTAACATTTTCTAAAAGTGTCGTGGGAGGTGGCCTATAAACAGCCTCTGTGTGTTCATAAAATATTAATTAACTGTTGCCTGATGGGTCATCATTTTATGGAGATTTGGAAACATGGTCATTGTAATAAAAAATGTCAAATAAAAATGGATTGTCTTATAAATTCCTTTCTCCCCTCAGGGTTAATTGGTTTTTGTAATGTGGCTTCACTATGTTTCTCCTCTTCTTGCTAAACAGGGAGAAGTGGACATTCAACTGAGGAATTTTAAAACCATTTTTTCGATTCACAACAGGATATATTCAGCATGTACCAGAGAGGTGAGGTGGGATTTCAAATCCCACCATTAACTGACAATGGACAAGTCATGTGATACCTAACTGATAGACTGAGAGTTAAGTTGTAATCTGCCATGATGGAAGGGCAGCTCCTACACCAAAAAAATCACACACCTTTGAAATCCTGAGTTTATTTCAACCAACTTTCCAAAATTTATCGGGCACATTCATATCTAACTGATTTGATGGGTCTTCATGGCTCACGAATACACTGTTTACCTACCTTGCTGACTGCAGTCCTAGAATTGGAAGGTGTAAATAAAACTACAACGTGGTTGGCTGACTTCTGCTGTTATTGATTACTATTGATTCAAAGTCTAGTGCAATATTTATTTGACCAAGCGACCCTGAACTAACCCATGAGATAGAAGTTAGTCAGAGCCTCATAAGCTTTTCTGCTAATTCATAAGATCATAGATTTAAAGCTAGGGAAGACCTCAGAAGCTATGTAGTCCATTCTCTTATCCTACAGATAAAGAAACTGAGTCTGTGGAGTTGAACTAACCTACCCAGGATCATCCAGTCAGTAAGAGAAAGAGCTGAGATAGAAACCCAGGAAATATGAAAAATCTAGTTCACTTTCCACTGTATGAGGGATTCTCAAACTGAGGTCTGTGAACTTCTATTTTTAATATTCTGATTACCATTTCAATGCAAGCGCATTCCTGTCTTATATTGCTTTCCAATCTTGTACCTTTACATTTTAAAACATTATTCTTAATATAAGTCCTTTTATCTCCTTTGATCTCAGTTTCTTCATCTACATAATGATCATTAATTATCATTCCATTAAATTGTGAGCTCCTTGAGCACAGGAACTCTCTTTTGCCTTTTTTTTTTTTGTTGTATCCCAGGCACTCAGCACAGTGCCTGGCACATAGCAGGCTCTTAATAAATGTTTATTGACTTACTCACTAAACAGATAGCTTCTGATGTCACTTCTGGCTCTTCATGCATTAGATGAATAGATGTTAAAAAATTCCGGTGCTGTGATTAAAGAAATTCAGTTGGGGGCAGCTAGGTGGTGCAGTGAATACAGCACCCTCCCTGGAGTCAGGAAGACCTGAGTTCAAATACAGCCTCAGACAATTGACATTTACTAGCTATGTGACCTTGGGCAAGTCACTTAACCCCAATTGCCCTGCCTTTCCCCCTCCAAAAAACAAAAAAATTACAGAGCCATAAGAAATTCAGTTGACACATTTTGGGTTAATTATAATTTTCTATGTACTTCTTGGTAGGAGAGAGGGCAAGGTATTGTCATATATGGAGATGGGCACTGAGATTACACTAACAAATGGATTTTCCTTGGCCAGCTTTCTATGAGGTTCAAGCCTACAGCTATAAACCTTGGATTAGTAAATGGCATTGAAAAGTTTAATGTTTTATTTTATCTTCCAGATGTGCTTTAAATTTATGAGTTGAGATTGTGCTTACTTTTTGTAAGCTATATATCAAAAAGTGTTGTAATATAACTTTGTGACTTGCTTTTATGTTCAAAGTCACCTCGTTAGGATGTTACTAGAACGGGTACAGAGGCTGGTCATGTTAGTATTCTGATGAAGAAAAAGAATGAAGTTTTATGCCCTGCATAGTATTGATTATAATGTTGATTTATATCAGTTTTATTTTGATTTTTTTTAAAGATTGGACTTGAATAGAAAACAACTTTTTCTTTTCTTCTCCCTAACGAGGATAATTTTCTCTTCTGATTTTCCAATAGTAACTGACAAATACCGTAATGACGATAAATCCAACTAATGCTTCAGCTAGAGAGTCTCCTGATGGAAAATCATTTTATTGAAATGGTTCAAGTTCAATAGTTAAAATTACAAGGACCATTTGTTTCTTATGTTTAAGATTGTTGATTCATTAAGGACACTGGCTCAAGGGGTGTTCAAATTTCTTAACTGTAAGTAAATTTCAGAAAGCCCACTACTACCTCTGAGTTTGGGAGTTTGGGAATTTGGACTGACCAGTGCTGTATATCCTCCTTGAGGGTAATTAATGACTATGTCATTTTTAATCTTCATGACCTCTTAATACCCATCACATAGTCCTGCATGTAGCAGATGCTTAATAAATATTTAAATGAGTGTTTGAAAATGTACACACACATACACACATTAAGAATCAAAAAGGAAAAAAAGTAATCGCGAAACAAAAAATGATAATACTCAGATTTTACAGAGTTGCCATGAAGCTCAAATATTTTAATGTCACATGCTTTGCAAAATTCTGTGCATAAGTGCCAGATATTAGCATAATAAAAGATGCAAAGAATAATTCTTTCACAACACACTGAGGCAGAATCATTTGTAGCTATTTCAGTACCCTTTCTGTATTGTGTAGCTGACAATTTCCTTTGAATATTTCGGTTGTCTATTCTGCGTTGGTGTAACACCAATGCTGCTTGCAGCTGCTGTGGAGGTGTAAGGCCAATAACACCAGCACACAGGAGGGCTGTTAGCACAGGTTCTTTGATCTGCTTTTCTAAGGAAAGTAACTTTAAGGTGTTTGCAATCTCACTTTAATTAAACATACATATATCATTCACTTAGTTCAGAGGGAAAAGTCAGCACCCTGAACTTCAGAGAAAACACAAACAGAAATTAAATAAACAGAGCAAATACAAACAGCCAAGACCAACGGACAGGGCTTCCAACTGTCTGACCAAAAGCAATTCATACATAGTTACCAGAGAAAGAAGCATTAACATCTGGGTTTCTCAAAGCTGGGGGTGGGGCTCCTTAACAGCTACCCGGAATCTCATCTGGCCAAATCACAGGAATGGTCTTCCAATGAGTGAGCCCCCAAAGCAAAATGCTAACCTCTGAGTATATATACACTTCTTCAAGGTCAACCCATGGAGGGCATCATAACCATGTGACTCGAACTCATGTGACTTAGGCTTTCTTGTGACTTAAGCAGGTCATCAAAGACTCTTGATTAATCAAAGATTCTTGATTCAAATAAAGGCAAGTCTCAATCAAAGGCACTTGATTGCCTTAGGGCTGAGAAGAACTAGAACTCCAAAAGAAAAAAAAAAGAGCAAAACAAAAAGTCCTACTATGCTTGCCATTATAGTTGGTTATGTTGGGATCTTACTCAGGTTAACAGTGGAGAGTAACTGACCTCATTTGGAACCAGTACAGTTGGTGCCCAGATTCCTAATCTAGCAGAACAAAGACTTCTGAGTTTTAGGTAGTCCAATGATATCATTCTAGGAGGTCTATTAAACTCGGAGGTAGTAGTGGGCTTTCTGAAATTTACTTACAGTTAAGAAATTTGAACACCCCTTGAGCCAGTGTCCTTAATGAATCAACAATCTTAAACATAAGAAACAAATGGTCCTTGTAATTTTAACTATTGAACTTGAACCATTTCAATAAAATGATTTTCCATCAGGAGACTCTCTAGCTGAAGCATTAGTTGGATTTATCGTCATTACGGTATTTGTCAGTTACTATTGGAAAATAGAAGAGAAAATTATCCTCGTTAGGGAGAAGAAAAGAAAAAGTTGTTTTCTATTCAAGTCCAATCTTTAAAAAAAATCAAAATAAAACTTCCCAAACTCATTAAAATTATTAAGGTAAAGATCCATCATTCCATAGAACAAACAAACCAAAAAAGGAAACATTAAATTTTAAAGTCATCTGATTCTAATCATTTCTAAGCTGGGCTATTAAATTATAGCACATGTAGGATTTACAATTATTCCATGTTGCTCTATAAGAATTTAAGTTTATCACTGCTTAGTTCTACTTACCAGGAAATGAAGCTCCTTTGAGATAGCCAACAATGTTGGTGAGTGTCTTGTATTCCGTGACCGTCTGAACTTTCATTGTGACAATTCTGATTTCTATAAGGGAACAGACATTAAAAGGGTAATTTTAATACAATTTTCCTACCTTTGCTTCCATTTTCTCTATTTAAATGCTTTTCTTTACTCAAAACATGAATGTGCAATAATATTTCATGCATCCAACTTCAGCAAGGAAGGTGGCATGCCACATAATTTAATTTTTCAGGCAACTTTAACCACTTATTTTAACAACGCTTTCTTAAAGAGAACGTTAAAAACTACAGAGAATTCAAGTCAAACACAATGATTAATCAGTCTAGGTTTCAGATGAGTCATGTTAGAGCAAACTTCCTTTCGGTAGAGAGGTGATTGGCCAATATTGCAGACTATTATTAGACTATTGTCAGTCATCATTGCTCTATCAGAGTTTTATTTAAGTTTTTTTAAAAATTTATTTGGAAGAGATTACTCGGAAGGAAAGAGTGATCACTAGAAAGAGAGTATGATGTGAAAAACAAAATATATTAGTAAGACTATATGTTTCTGTTATTAAAATGGAGCCTACCAAATCTATTAAGAGGCAGAGTTGTAGCAGGTAGAGATCATGCTTCAGTTAGAAAGGTCTGGGTTAAATTCTCATCTCTGATATATATTGTCTGTGTGACCTCAGGCCAAGGCCTTAACCTCTCAGTGATTAGACATCTCATAGCTTCTTTTTCTGCCTTTCCTGTCTCTCTCAGAGGAAGGGATGGGTGTTAGGCACTTGTTGCATTTACCTGAAATTCCCTCCTTCCTTGTCAAACCAGTTTGCAACAAGTTATCTGATACAGACTGAGAAATAAGATAAAGGTGCTCATTAAATTGTACATAAAAACGTAAAAACAAAAAAAGCAGCTGGGCTCTAAATGGGGGTCTGAGCATCTCTTCTGTGAGAGGCTCTTCTCTGGGTAACATGAACAAGCTTTACTTCATAGCCTTTGATATATCTATTTTAGCTTCTCAGAAATTTCCCCTTCTCTCTCTGATTTACATTGTATATTTAGTAGCTTTATTCTCCTCACTTTGGAGACACCCTACATAAAAAGAGAAAATAAGGAAACTTTCAGAAGCAGTTTAAAATACTAAAACTATATTTATACGCATGGTATATTCATTCAAGGTAGCATCTCCCAAGACTATAACCGTCAAATGTTATAAAGTCTTAAGAGTGGCAAGATTTAATGACAGTTTTGGATGTGAAGTATGACTTCAAGCCCCCAAAATCTCTTCTTTTCCAGAGAACTCTTGTAGTTGTGTGGGCTGAGGGGGTGTCAAAGTCAAAAGGTATGAAATCAGGTGTCAATTTCTGCTCCCATACTTCAGCTATAGGGAAAAAAGGAGGTGTAGCAGTACATGGCATCAGCCAATCTCGTTGTGTTTCTCATTCTGATTCTTCAATGTTAGTTCACACCAAGGTCTTTGGAAGTTCTCCATGCTCTGTTCCTCCCCAAATCTGACTCAGGTTAATAGGAAGTCACTTTAGTATTTGGGCGGAAAGAGAACCAGCAAATCCAGCTACCAGAAGAGATCAGGAGCTGGGCCTTGGATAGAATCTATTTGCTTGGTCACCTCTGTCATAAGCTCTGGAGGCAACAAGAGAGCACAAAGGAAAAATGAAATTGAAATATGAGAGTTCAAATAATATGGCTTTTTGCTAACCAAGTACGAGTCACAGAGCACCAGAGCCTGTAAAGAATTAAAAATGAAAGCCGCTCAGGAGGGAATGTGGGGGAGGGTAATGGATATGAGCAAGCAATGAAGAAAATACAAGAGAACCAGGGTAAGAGGTACAATCAAAGAAACAGAGGAATAAAAAAGATGGGCAGGTCATGTGGTGAGGGATAACCGGGAGGGGGGCAGCCTCTGGGGTCCACTGGTATCCTAATGATGCCAACAGAAAACAAGGAAGCCTACCTCCTGAAACACAAGGATTTCCTTATAACAGAGAAAGAAAGAGTTAAGAAAAAAATTATTCAGGAAGGAATTACAAAACCAGATATATACTCCTGGACAGGTAGCTATGTGGGCATTGGGTAGAGTTCTGGGTCTAGAGTCAGGAAGACCTGAGATCAAATCCAGCTGCACACATTTAATAGCTGTGTGATTCTGGACAAGTAACTTAACCTCTGTCTATCTCAGTTTCCTTAACTAAAAAATGAGAATAATAATAGAACCTAAATCCTAGGAGCATTGCGAGTATCAAATGAAACAATATTTGTAAAGCAGTTAGGACAATGCCTGGCACATAGTAGCCTCTTAATAGATACTTGTTCCCTTCTCCCAGTTTCCCCTCTGTTTAGCATATAAATTTTATCACAACCTGGTTTCTTCTTACTTTTCCAATCTTCTCTTACGGTACCTCTTCTCTCTCCTTCCCCACCCTCCAATATACTCTACAGCCCAGCAATAAGATGCATGATGTTTCACACCAAAGATACTGGTCTTTTCACTGACTGTCTCCCATGCCTGGAAAACACCACACCCTAACTCCTCACCTGTTATATTAAGATTTCTAGTTTCCTTTCAAACTCAATTCAATTATTTCCTTCTACACAAAGCCTTTCCTGATCCCCTCAAAGATGCTAAAACCTATGCCCTGCAAAATCACTTTGTATGCATTTTGTATACATTCTGTATATACATACATATCTGTATACATACGAATACATACATATATACATATATATGTATATGCATATGGAAATGTTATGCCCTGTATTAGAAAACTGGGAGTCATCAGCTGATATCCCTCTGGCAAGATGAGGATAAACTGGGCCTTTCCATATGTCCTACTATTGCTCCCTAGGGTCTACCACTCTTTGACATCGGTCCTTGTGCAAAGTCCTTTTTGGACCCTTGTGCATCGTCATCTGACTTGTGGTGGTGCACCAAGGGCTCTTGGTCTTTACCACTGGACTTGTGTACAAATGTAGTAATGACCAGCAGGCCTTTCCATCTGCCCTGTAACTGAACGCTTGAATACATATTTCTCCCCAATAAGAGCATGAGATCTCAACCTGCCTTGTTTTTATTTAACATTGTATTTATATCCCTATGTTAGCACAGTGTTTGACACATAGTAAATACTTAAAATATGTTTTTGCATTCAATCTCATTACATTCCACTAATAAATATTTGATGAATTGGAAAAACAAATAAAACAAAACTGAAGTCACTGAACCTTGCCTCCTTCCCCACCAGCAGTCTATGGATGGAGAACTAATAACTATAATGGATGTTTACAGAGCACCTTTAAGTTTGTAAAGCACTCCCCATGTATTATCTCATCTGGATCTTCCAATCAGCTCAGGGAGACAGGTACAAGTTTCTATCATTTCCATTTTAGAGATGAGGAAATTATGACTTAGGGAGCTGTCCCAGTTCACACAGGCAGTTAATAGCAGAGTCAGGATTCAAATCCACATCTTCAAACTTTTCTCCATCCCATGACTTCTCAGAACTTCTCAAAATCAAACCAGAATTTAACTGCACGAGCTCAAAGGCAATAGAGTTGCTTGATCAATTCTGACCTAAGCTCTGGGTGACATCAAATAACAGAACTGTATTTGGAAGTGACAGCCCTTTGTACCTGATGAGTCCCAACAGAAGTATAGGGCTTCCATTTAAAGATGCCTCAAATGAAGGCTTTCAATTTTAAGTGACAGAAATACTCAGAGGTTTCTTCGATCAGGTACACAAAAAAGTAAAACTTAATTTCTTTTAAAGACACATGACAATATGAATCTCACTTCCCAACGCCATCTCTATGAGGGAACAGCTCAACTGTCCTAAGAACTTTTTCTCTGGTCTTGATCTTTTCAAAAGCTATGAAAAGAAATATTTCATGGGCTACATCCTACAACTAATGTTTCTGAGGTGTGACAACAGCAAAGGCTTAAGGGAGGAAATCTCATTTAAATGAAGACGTTCCCTTTAAGATAAACGCCCTGGGCTCCATAATGCTGTGCAGTATATTGTGTTAATTGTTAACACTTCCCTGCATATATTTTTAAATGGGAAAGAATGAAAAGTGCTCAAATTCAGCCACAGAAAAACAAACAAGGGCGATTAATAACACAATATTATGAAGATAAATACGTTAAGATACTACAAAACAAATATGCTTCTAAAGAGTAATTTAAAGTCTGGGTTGAACACTACATTTCCAATTCCTAAATAATTCACCAGGGAATTTTGTAGTGAAGAAAATCATGCCAATTCTATTTCTTTCTCTCATGACAATTAAAACATAGAGTACTTCAAAGATATTCTCACTGAAGTCTCCCAACTATGTGAAGTAGATACTACACGTAGTGTCTCCATTTTATACATGAGAAAGCTGAGGCTTGGTGAGTTGGCCATGGCCATAGAGCTAATAGAGGTTGGAGGGAGGAAGTGAGACCAGATTCTATTGGCTGCCATAAGAAAGAATAAAAGCTAACGTTGATATAGAGCTTCAAGGTTAACAAACTGCTTCACATTCATCATCTCATTGGAGCCTCACAGAAACCCTATAAAACAGGTGCTATTATTGTTCACAATTTTCAGAGGAGGAAACTGAGGCTCACAGATGCTACGTGACTTGGCTTTGTTCATATGCCGCAACTAATGAGGATTGGAACCACATTTGAACCCAGGCTTCCTTAGCCCCGAGATATAAACTCCTTCTTTTATGTCTCTTTCATCAATTTTTTTTTTTTTTTTTTTTGGGCAGGGCAATCTCTCATCAGAGAGATAGGGGGAACTTTTTAAAAAGAAAAACAAAAACGAACCAACAACAAAAACAACAATCCTGCCTGAGGGACAATTTAAAAATGAGCTGTCAAAAGGGAAGTCACCTTTGAAATCTGCCCGATGTCCCAGAGGTGACTCCCGGGCCTCAGAAGTGACATTAGTGCAGTGCCAACTGGCTGATGGTCCCAAGCTCCAGGGGCTTCCGGACCAACCCCGCAATGGAGGCTGGAGCTGCCTTCTGAGTCCTAGACTGGCTAGGTTTAGGGAGGCTCATTGCAGGAGTGACTTCAGAGGGATGATTTCTCTTTTTGGCTGTAGCAGCTTGTGTAAGCCATCTACTACAGCTGTAGATTCATTATAGCTTTCCTCAGGCAGAGGGAGCCTGAACCCACATTGGTGAAAACACAGATCCTTCTATTGTTAAAATACTACTATTAGAATGGTAATAAAAATGACAATTAAAAGAACTGTCCAGAAGACCAGGAAGGGCGAGTATATTGGAAGCAGCCTCTCCTACAAGACACTGGGTGGGTAACATGGCCAGAAACACAGGCAACAAGTCTAAACAACTACAGGAAGCTGTGGAAAGAGGGCTGGAATCTAAGTGCTGAAACCGGCTTCATTGAGCCTGAATTCAAATCCTTAATCTTCTGCTTACTACCTGAGTAACCCTGGACAAGCCATTCAATGTTTCTTTATTTGTCAGCATGAGAAAGGTGGATTGGATGACTTCTAAGGTCCCTTTCAGCTCTAGGGGTCCAACCCTCTGATCCTATAAAATAAAAAATGGCAGATTGGGACACTGATCGAAAACCCAATGGGCTGATGTAGTTATCTAGCTATTTGAATCAAAGATATAAATATGGAGGATGGCAACTGGAGCTCTCTCATTACAATGAAACAGGAATCAAAATGGGAGAAAGGGAGAGGGAGAGGGGAGGAGAGAGGAAGGAAGGGAGGGAGGGAGTGAGGGAGAGAGGGAGTGAGAGAAAGGGGGAGGGAGAGGAGAGGGAGTGGGGGAGGGTGAGGGAGAGGGAGTGGGGGAGGGGGAGGGAGAGGGAGAGGGAGAGAGAATGAAGTTTCTTTTGGGATAAAGGATTTTGGATTTACAAACTGTGTAGGGGAACATGTGAAGATATTCCTAAATTATGTTTATTTTTTTTTCAGATTTCAAGACCATTTCAATCTATCTTAAAGCTCAAAAAAAAATGTCCCAATCCTCTTCAGCACTGACATTTCTGGTTAATGGCAATTTAAATATTTCCTGAACGCTTCTTTCCCATTAGTTTTGAGCTCATCACTCCCTGTCAATTTATGTGTAATCATTTATCCATTTGATGTTCCAAAAGCTGAGCCCAAGTAATACCAAAATATGCAGACTTTTTTTTTTTAAGCAGCTATACCAACTAGGCTGACAGAGCTGTAAGTCAGAGTACCTTCAAATAGGTCAAGGATATAATTTATTCTTGCATTATATAGCTGAAAATTTAATTCTTGCTTAAGAGTTTATTGAAGTGTGAATAGAAAGAAAAGAAAGAAGCTATGTCTGGATATCCTTTTATGTAAGACATACATAAAATGATTTGTACAATAACTTGTCATAGATGATGAAAAAATACCAAGAGGTTTCAGCAACAGAAAACTGACCTTCCCTGCTTCATGAGGGGCTGATCATCTGCATTCAGAGCTTTACTTTAATCTGATTCATTTCTAATTTCTACTCCCTGGTAGTCACTGCTGGATTAAAAATGACCACTCTTTTTATCATTATAGATAAGGCTCTCCACCCAAGGCTGAGACAAACTACTGTGGCAAACCAATGCGCGCGCACACACACACACACACACACACACACACATATACATATATAGATATATGTATACATTTATGTATGTATATATCTATATCTTAATTGAACTTCATAGACATAGATTGATAACAAATTGATCGATTAAAAAAACTGAAGAACACTAAGGATACATACGCTCAGACAAACAGAATAGAGTCTATGTGAAGGAAATTGACTCAATCCAGATAATTTATTCCTGCCCTTTCCATCACTATCATTCCCTCCTTCCTTGCTCTTTTTTCTCAATTCTGTCCTAACTATCCAGATAATTGCTGGCTGCCCCCTTCTCCTCCACCCACCCACCTGCTTTCTTCTCTTCTAGTCAGCTTCATAAAGGTCTTTTTTTGTTCCCGGTAGCGAAAAGGGATAAGCATTTATTAAGTGCCTACTGTGTGTCAGGTACCCTGCTAAGTGTTTCACAAACATGGTCTCATTTGGTCTTCAAGACAATCCTGTGAAAGTAGGTGCTGTTATTACAGCCAATTTATCTTTGAGGGAACTCAGGTAGATGGAGGTTAAGAGACTTGCCCAGGGCCACATAACTAGTAAATATCTAAGGACAGACAGCTCACATTTTCATGACTTTAGGCCCACCAAGCCATCCATGTACCACCCAGCTTTAGATAGTTCTGATTGAAAATACAAAGCTTCGAATAAGTAGGATGGGCAGTCCATTTATTTGCACAGGCTTTCTGGATCCCCAGAATGGAGTGGAGGATTAAAAATTGTATCCTACTAGTTAAAAATGACAATTTCATCTACACTTTGTAATGAAAATTTAATTTATAGTACAATTCATAATGTTAGTTTTTTTTTAAATCAAATTCTATTATTTAAGTAGTACAATGTAAAATTATGTAAAACATACACTAAGAAAAAACACTACCACCTTTGGCTTTAATATTCCTAAGCTTATAAGTAAACCATTTTTCTATGATTCTTCTTTCTCTCTCTCTCTCTTTGTATGTATATATATATGTATATGTATATGTATGTGTGTGTATATACACACATTGTATGCGTGCACACGTGTGTGCATATATATGTATATATGTGCGTGTATAGTTGTTGTTGCTCAGTCAGTCAGTCATGTACAACTCTTTGGGACTCCATGGACCTTGACACGCCAGGCCCTTCTACCTTCCACTTTTTCCCAAAGTCTGTCCAAACTCATGTTCACTGCTTCCATGATACCATCTATCCACTTCATCTTCTGACATCCTCTTCACCTTTGCCTTCAATCACGCCAATAAGGGTCTTTTCAATGAGTCCTGTCTTCTCATTACGTGACCCAGGTACTTAAGCTTCTGCTTCACTATTTGTCCTTCCAATGAATAGTCTGAAATAATTTCTTTAAGTATTGACTAATTTGATCTACTTGCTGTCCAGAGGACTTTCAAAAATCTTCTCTAGCACCACAATTCAAAAGCATCGATTCAGTGATGCTCAGCTTTCCTTATAGTCCAGCTCTCATAGCCATACCTTACTGCTGGAAAAACCATAGCTGTGGCTATACAGACCTTTGTCAGCAAGATGATGTCTCTTTGTGTGTGTGTGTGTGTGTGTGTGTGTGTGTACACATAGATAGATATCTTGATTTATTTATGTAATATATTTAGAAAAAAAAACTTTTTAAAAAAGTTAAATGCATCCACCAACAAAACAATGAAATTAATCAGTTCTAAAAAAATCAAAAAATGTTTCCAAAAGACTGTACGGTAGGTGAATTTAAAATTGCCTTAAATTTCTTTTTGTTTAATTGTTTCAGTCATGCCAAACTCTTTGTGACTCCATTTGGGATTTTCTTGTCAAAGATTCTGTAGTGGTTTGCAGTTTCCTTCTCCTGTTCATTATACAGATGAGGAAACTGAGGCAAACAGGGTGAAGTGACTTGCCACGGGTCCCAAAGCTAGTAAGCATCTCAGACTGTATTTGAACTTGAATCTTCCTGACTCCAGGCCCTGCACTCTCTCTACTGCGCCACCTAGCTGCCCCACCTGCAATTTAATGGTCCAAATGTACAGATGGCTCAGTCACTAACTCAGTCATCTAAATCACAGAGTTACAGAGTTTGAGAGATGGAAGGGACTCAATGGCCTTCTGAGGATTCCATACAGGAAAACAGTGTCTACTGTGACACATCCACCAAGTGGTCAGCCATATTCTCCTTGAAGATTTCTAAGGTAAAGAAACTCCCCACTACTCAAGGCCACTCACTCCACTTTTGTACAGTTCACCTCGTTTGCTATCCCACCCACCCTCAGCCCCAATCTCCTTGTACCTCTTGTTTTTACCACAGTAGTCAAATCAACACTGTCATTGCTTCTGAAATAGATGTCTTATGTAACACTTTTATGGTTCTGCTCAACACCCCTTAGTGCCCATACGCAAACTTTTCTCCCTGATCACTAATACATTATAATTGCTGTCTCCCCCATAAGATCATAAACTCCTTGAGGACAGGGACTTGGGATTTGTATTTTCATCACCATCCTGACACAAAGTAGGTCCTTTTTAATTAAATGTTTTTATTAAGTCATTCTAAAGTTTTTGTTTGTTTGTTTTTATCAAACCTAAACTTGCTTCTTTGCAATTTCTGCCCGTATCTCTAAGTTTTGCTCTTTGATACCAAAAATAACAAACTTTTCCCCACTTCTGAAGAGCTGTCATCCAACTATCTGAATGCTAAGTCTTCTCTTCTCCAGGCTAGATGTGGCTACTTTCTTTAACTCAGCCTTATATAGTTTGAACTCAAGGCCCTGGACCTTGTGGTTACCCTTCTCTGAATTGTGTCCCCATTCTCAAAATGTGGGGCTGAGAACTGAAGACGGTCCTTTAGAAGTGATCCTGTTAGGACCAGTGGAATTGTCATATCACCATTCCTTGGTCCATAGCACACAGTAGGACTCCCCTCCAGGATCCTGGTTTAGAGCTGATAGGAACCTTAGAGGCCATCTACTCCAACCCTCTCATTATAAGGATGAGGAGACTGATGCCAAAATGTAACTTGGCCAAAGTTTCCCAGCTGGTAACTGGTAGAACCAAGATTTGAACTCTTCTTCCCCAGGGCTCCAAGTTCTTTCCATTGTCCCAGCTCTTATTCCCCACCTAGATGGAATGACGGAGCTACAAAAGCCTTGAAGACAAACAAACTTTGCACAAGAGGGCTTATGGTACATTCTTTAAAATACCAGGAGGAAAAGAGATACAGTTCTCTACTTGGAGAATATGCAGGGTGGTAACTGCCCATATTTTTTAACAAACAGAACTCAGGGTCACACCATCTCCACTTCCCTTGGCGGAAAGTCAGGCCAGCACACAACAATGGTGAAATGGTCTTTCATTCCACCAGACTCTCGAGGTCTCCCCTATCCCTGCTCAGCCTTAGGCTTATGGACAATTTGGGTTTTTGTGCTTTGCTAAAATCAATAATGAGTTTGTGAGGGTAATAATCTGTACGACTTTGCAAGGTCTGAGTGTGATCAGGGAGCTATCCTGAACCCATCCCTGTCTCATAGGCCTCCTTCAAGAATTCTCTTTACTGCCTTCCTTCACTTCAGAGAGCACAGGGTTCAGATACAACACGTGGGTAGAAGTGCCTCCTAGGTCTGGGCAGAAAAACACGTTTCATTTTACAACAAACAGAAGAAAATATAACAATATGCTGTGTGCGTGTGTGCATGTGTGTGTGTGTGTGTGTGTGTGTGTGTGTGTTTAAGTTGCTTTTTAGAACTCAGAGGCCGATGCTTAAGGCAGAAACAAGCTTCGAGCAGTGGCTTTCATAGGAGGAGGGGAAGCTTCGCTTCTACGCTTCCTCAGCCAACAAGGCCTGACAGTACACTGCAGCTCGAGCGGCATCTCCTGGGTGATGATGCAGAAAAGATAGAGGGATTTTTTAGTCAATTGAAGGAATTAGCCTTTAATGCTGTCTACTAAAAGACTCCATGCCTCAGCTCCCTAACTCCTGACTACCCACTGAATCTTGAAAGAAGAGCGGCAACTAAAGTTAAATCTGGACCCACAAAATTAAGCAGATTTCCATAAATGCATCTGTCGCCGCTTTATCTGCAGAGCTGGGGGTATGGGGGCAGCTCGTGGCCCTTGGAGCTGGGCTGGCTTCTCAGCTGGGGCAGATACCTGGTGTTCCTTCATGCCATTTCCCCAAATGTGTCCTTTATAGAATAACAGAACAGGACTGGAGGATCACCTCGGTCAATGAGGGAGTGTTTACTAAGTAACTACTATGGGCCAAGTATTGTGCTAGATGCTGGGGTACCGATACAAAGAAGAAAACAGTTCTCTCCAGGAAGTTATGTCCTATGCAGGGGAGACAGTATATATCTACATATAAATGCATGTACATACAGTATATGTTACATATGCATACATATACATATGAATATGGCAGCTAGGTGACGCAGTGGCTAGAGAGCCAGAAATCAGGAAAACTCATCTTCCCCAGGTTCAAATGTGACCTCAGACACCTATTACCTGTGTAACCCTGGGCAAGTCACTTAACCCTGTTTACCTCAGTTTCCTCACTTGTAAAATGAGCTGGAGAAGGAAATGGCCAACCACTCCAGTTATCTCTGCTAAGTGGGGTCACAAATGGGGTCATGAGGAGTCAGACAGGACTCAACAACTACGTATATACATACACATATGCATATACACATACATATGCATATCTACCCAAGCATGCACATACATGCACACATGATACACAGTCATTTGTGTGCCAATAAATGCACATGTGAATATTCATGTGTGTACGCATGCACAATACACACGTGCACCCAAATATACATACACATCAGAGTTGATGAAATCACCAAGAGTAAAGAATAGGAGAGGAAGGTCTAAGAGACCTAGGGAACAGCCACTGCCTGGAGAGTAATGTGGAGGACAGATTTAGAGATGGCATGGACCTTCAAGCTTAGGGAGCAATTCTCATAGGATTTTAAATCTGAATATACAAAAGACTGCAGAGGTCATCTACTCCAACCCCCTTATTTTATTGATGAGAGGTCTGATGTCCACACATGTTGAGACTCATCTGGGTCATACAGAGGGTATTCACCAGAGGCGAGCTTAGAACCTAGGTCTTCTGACTCTAGAGTCATGAAGTGACCTATCCACGGTCATTAGATAGTGAGCAGTAGAAACAGGCTCCAGATTCAGTTTCTCTGACTCCCGCTTCAGCCCACTTTGTACCTTAAAGGGCTCTCCTCTACAGGCTGGGCTAGTTTTAGAAAAGCGATCTTGAGCACACTGACCCTCAGCAGGAAGCAGAGATAGACAAGGTTGGCTTACCATCATGTGGGAGCTGCAGAGGCCTGCAGGTATCAGTCTGATCCCTCTCCTTGGGCAAAGCAAAAACACTGGCAGCCAGAGACGCAGAGATGGGCTGCACCAGCAAACGTGTGAGGTCGGATCGGCCTGCTCTGGAGCTTCCATCTGTATTAGGAAAGGCAGGAGAAAATGCTCAGGAAGGGAAAAACAGGAAAAGTTCCAGAAAGGTCCCGCACAGGAAAGCACTGTCTTAGGGCTACAAAGCATAAATCAGCTGTCACATGATACTCTTCTCTCAAATCATCAGACTAGAGAAAGGAGGGCAGCAGCTATTCATCTCTAACTCAGTTTCTAGCCCTCAGTTTCCTCATCTGTTGGGTCCTACCCACACAACAAAGCTTGCAGGCATTGGGGGTGGGGGTAGGAGAGATTTGATTTCAAAAGGATCCATGTGCTGGAAAGTACAAAGAAGAAATCAGGAGTATCTGCGTTCAGGAGACAAAAGAAGGCCAAAATATGTTTATAGAAAAAAGGAACCAAAAAACTTGGTAGGATTCTGCCTATATTCTGATTCAAAAGGGGAGATTATACACACACATGCACATACTCACATGCACATATGATTTATATGTGTCTACATGTGTACAAATATAAATGTATTTATGTGTGCATGTATGTATCTCACTTCTCTCCTCCCTTCTTCTCTCTTCATCTTTCTCTCTGGATATGTATGTGTGTGTATATGTGTGTGTATCTATGTACGTAGATACACACACATACATATGTTTAGGGGTGTGTGTGTGTGTGTGTGTGTGTGTGTATGTTCAGAAATGTAGCGTCAAGCAGCCCATTGCTTCTTCCGGTACAGGTCAATATTTCCCCAGCACCTTTACTGGGGGTGAACATTACTAAAATTCTTGAGCAACTTAATTTCACAGAGCAACAAAGGGTGAGGTATTTCACATGACTTTGATCTAGGCATTAGAAGACAGGCTATATACAAATGAGAAAATAAGTGATAAAGGTGTTCTCAATTTATCATCTGAAAACTACAAGGCTGGAGAAAATGCTAAGTGTCCAGGTTTTAAAGTTTACTAAAGAAAAAGAGTCCTCTCTGAGGACTAGGAAGAGTCACTCCTAAGAAAAAAAGAATTCTAGCTCTTCCTCCTGAGCTGGGGTGAGGAGCATTTGGACTCTAAGCTTTAACAGGTCCATACTTTGCAGGAGAATAAAAATAACTCAATTCAATCCAATAAGCATTTATTTATTAAGTACTTATTAAAATAGTTCAATGTTGTAACAGAATAACACATTTCAATTTAATTCAATTTAATAAGCACTTACTGTGCATCAGACACTAGAAATACAAAAGCTAACAATAAAATAAAATAAAATAAGCTTGATCCCAAGAAGCTTAAATTATATATATTTTTATAGGCCTTTCTCTGCAGCAACTCTAGGAGGAAGGTAGCACGATCATTCTTCTGTTGATTTCTGGGATAAAGAAGTTAGGACTCAGAGAGCTTAGGTGATCCAAACTCTCCCCCTTTTAATACCTGTTTAACCTTAGGCAAGTGATTTAACCTGCCTAGGCCTCAGTTTCTTCATTTGTAAAATGATGCCATTTCAGATTAGGCGGCATCTGAGGTTCCTTCCTGCTTTACATCTATGATACTATCCACCGGGACTTTCACACAAATTCAACCAACCATTATGAATGAGAACCAAGGTTCAAATCCAGCTTTTTCCCCATTCTAAGAGGAAAAAGTGGTCTCTGGGTCTCCTTGCAGCTTTGGAGACATTTCCTTTTTTTCTCTCAGATCCACATTTCAAACTTCTGACAACTAGATTTTGCGTCATGTGTATTTACTGAAAATGACAGTATTAACAATATGAGAATTAAATATCAGCGATGTGACAAATGAAATATCAAAAACTATATAATACATATCCAAAGTCATATACGGCTGGTCATGATGGCCTATGCTATGACCCTTGCTACGTAGGAGGTTGAGTCCGATGGATCATTTGAGCTCAAGAGCCCTGAGCTAAAGTGAATAAAATCGATCAGATATCAGCACTAAATCCAGGACCAATATGGTGTGCCTGTGGGAGCTGGGGGCCATCTGGCTGCCTAAGGAGGGAAGAAGAGGTCCAGGTCAGGACTAGGACAGCTCAAAGTTGCCATGCCAATCGGTAATGGATCAGTCCTGTGAGTGGCCACTGCACTGCCAACCTAGGTGAGGTAGAAAGACTCAGCCTCAAAAAACAGCACTTGGAATAGGTGCTTAGTAAATATTTGTTGATTGCTATAATTTGTAGTCTCTTTAAGGTTCTGGCTAAAATTATTTTAAAACTCAGTCCTAAAATTTCTACCTAGATAACTCTCTGACTCATTGAGACTTTCATTTTCTACAAAATGATGCTATAGAATATTAATTGAAAAAGGTCAAGGATATTTACCTGTCTGATATAGATAGATGGATAGACATATATATGTATATATATATATACATACATATACAGTATGTATGTGTGTATATGTATACATGTACATGCACATATACACACATATATCTATATCTATATATCTATTTATCTCTCTACATATGTTATACTCAATAGGATCTCTGTTCTAGTTTAAATGACAAATTATCTCCAATAAGCAGATCCCAACCATGTGTGTCCCTTCTTGGTACATCTGACCATTTCTTCCACAATAAGTTGGCTATAGAGTATCCATCCAGAATGCATATTGTCTTAGGTCATTTCTCTCTACGTCACAAAGATACCACTGGAGTACAGAGGCAATCCATTGGTCATCCCTCACATACAATGCTCACCCATCACTAGCACTTCTTTGGCCCTGTTAACACTTCTCAAAGTGTTACTAATATCCATTTTGCTTTGAAATACTATATTTTGAACTAGATCAACTACAAACTTCAATAAATAAAAATGATCGTTTAGATCAATTTCTCTGTGGATAAAAGACCATTAAATGTACTCCCTTGATGCTCTAGAATGCCCTGCTAATGATGTGAAATAATAAATTTTCAAAAGTTAAATATGGTGATCCCTACCCTCTAATTGTACATACCCACAGCTTTGACTTTCCCCAGCATTACTAATAGACTAGCATTAGTTTTGAAATATCTGAAGTGAGTGGCTCATTAATTTTTCACCTTAAGCCTAATGGAAATTTGACAAACAGTTCACTGCTGAGAACAGACACTAAAAGCAGGACTTTACAGAACACTAAGATTAAATTATAGCAAAAAGTAAGGGGAAACTCACATTTTATTAAATAAGATTAGCTCAGGGAAGAATTCCATTGCCCTCCATTATATGGAGCTTGTATATAAAATCTTAACACACTTTCACTATTTTTATTCACTTATATTTTTAAGCACCTCAATGAACTACTAGCCCGGTTTATGCATGGGAAAAAAGACAAGAACATAGATTAAGTGATTTTCTTGTGTGAAATGCAGATAACCATAGAGCTCAGATTTCAGTCTTTTTTCAGTCATGTCTAATTCTTTGTGAGGCCATTTGGGGTTTTCTTGGCAAAGATACAGAAGTGCTTTGCCATTTCCTTCTCTAGCTTATTTTACAGATGAGAAAACTGAGGCAAACAGGGTTAAGTGACTTGCCCAGGGTTACACAGCTAGAAAGTGTCTGACTCCAGGCCTTTTATTCTATCTACTGTGCCACCAAGCTATACCAATGATTTAAAAAAAACCTGCTGATATCAATAATTCATTTTTTAAAGTAACATACAGTATAGTACAATATTCTAATATAAAGGGAACTTCCTAACAATTGGAACTAACCACTACTACTGCTTTCGATATAGCGTGTAAATGAATGAATGATGAAGTCTTCCCTAAAATTATGGATGCTCAGTTATCAGAAATATTATGAATGGGATTCTTGCACAGAGACAGTTTGGACTACTCAGACTTTGAAGTCTTTTCATTTCTTGATATTCTGTAATTCTGCAACCCTTAGGCACTCCAAGATCCTTTGATGACTTCTGCATGGATCTGTGTCCAAAATATGGGTTGCAGGGAGTCACAAAAAGCAGACTTTGGCAAAGGGAAAGACTAGGAACACAAGATCAGGTTAAAGGAAGCCTGGATCTAGAGAAGTGATCAGTGATGGTCCAGGAGAAGGCTGAGGTCTGAAGTCAGATTACTAATACCAGAGGCCAGAGTCAGGTGGAAACCAAGCAGGAAGTGAAATCCTGACTGCTACTTACTACCTGTGTGATATTGAGGGGTCCTGTAACAACTTTCAGACTCCATTTCCTTAACTCTAAACTGGAAACGTTTGACTAAATGATGTCACAGATCGTTTCTATCTCTAAATTGAACTTCATAAGTAATAAGGATTTCTTTAAAAAAGTGAAGAAAGAGGGAAAGACTAGAGAAAGGAAGAAAGACAGGAAGGAAGGAATGGAGGGAGGAAAAAAGAAAGAATGAAAGAAAAAGAAAATGGAAAAAAGAAAGAAGGAAGGAAGGAAAGGATGGAGGAAGGAAGGGAGAAAGAAAGAAGAAAGAGAGAGAAAGAAGGGAAGGAAGAGAGGAAGGAAGAATAAGACAAAGAAAGAAAAATAGAAAGGAAGGAAGAAGGGATGAAAGGAAGGAAGAAAGAGAGAGAAAGGAAAATTGAGGAATCAAGAAAGGAAAGAAGAAAAGAAGAAGAAGGAAGGGAGGAAGAGAGAAAGAGAGAAAAAGTAAGGAAAGAAGGAAGGAGGAATGAGAAAGAGAAAGAAGGAAAGACATAAAGGAAGGAAGAAAGAATGAAAGGAAGGAAGCTAGAGAGAGTAAGAAGAAAATTGAGGAATTAAGGAAGACAACGAAGGAAGGAAGGAAGGAAGGAAGGAAGGAAGGAAGGAAAGAAGAGTGACCCAAGTATGCTAAAGACCAAAAAGTCAAGGAAATACTGAAATTCAAACAGGGAATGAGGAAGGGAATGGTGCATACCACATGTTTGGTGCTTTACAAATATCCTCTCGTTTTGTCCTCACAACATCCCCTGGCAGGTAGATGCTATTATTATCACCATTTTACAGAGGAGGAGACTCAGGCAAATAGCAGTTAAGTGACTTGCCCAGGGTCACACAACTATTATGTGTCTGAGGCTGGATTTGAACTCAGGTCTTCCTGGTGCCAGGCCAAGGAATATATCATTTGCCCTATCCAGCTGCCTTGAGAAGAAACATCAGAAACCCAAGTCATCTGAGTAACAGATATATCTCCAACAAAATAAAGCATGGTATGACAGAGAGAGAACCAGTCTCAAAGTCCAAAGAACCTGGGTTCAAGCCTCATCTCTAACATGTACTGAGTGTTGGGAAAACAGGCAAGTTATTTAACTTCTCAGTGTCTGAGAGAACTCTCTAGGATGCAGGGAAATTGCTTTCCTGTATTGTGGAGGGTTTCTACTCTGGAATTCCTTCAGTGTTGAGCTCACAAGGCTGGACCAAAGCAATAGCAAGTGACATTGTAAGGTTTACAAAACGTTGTTTCATTTAATGCTAGACAAAGAGCCTCAACTGTTATGGATTCAATAAATATTTGCTAAAGTTAATGAAATTGATCCTCACAGCAACCTGGGAGTTTTAACTTGGGGAAACAGCAAAAATAAGGTGGAGGGGTAGGAAAAAGATATTTTGAAGTTCAAGGGTATTATTAGTGCAGTGCAAATCTTTGGATGTACAGATGGTAGCATGTCCTTAGAGGAATGATCAATTAAATTCAAGGTGGTTTTCATATTATGTATAATTTATATATTTTAAATCTATGAAAAACCATAATCTATGTAGGAAAATAGTTTACATTGGTGCCTTGGAAAGGACACTGGAATTTGGGCTTAAAGAAAACGGGATCAAGATGTTACTCGGTTTTTTTGTTTGTTTTTTTGTCAAGGCAATTGGGGTTAAGTGACTTGCCCAGGGTCACACAGCTAGTAAGTACTCTGTTCTTTAGTGACCTTTATGACTTCGGGCAAGTAACTTAAGATGTCTCTGTCTCAGTTTCCCCAGGTATAAATTGAGGGACTAGATGATATCAAAAGCCCCTTGTAGCTTTAAGCCTGTGACTCTATGAACCTCTATTACCTTAGGGCCTTGTTAATTGATTGATAGAAAGTGTCTGCCCCACACAGAAATCACCTGAAGATATTCTGTCCCTCCATATCTGTTATTTTTCTTTACTAGTTTATCTTCAAAATAAAGTAGTTACAATTATTGTAAAATAAATTCCACAGACTCTATCACGATCCCAGTTTAATCTAAACTTTTGGTCAAAGCTATTCAAAGATATATCACAGATCTTCATCTTGCCCCTCACCTCTTGGTGGTAATTTTTTAATAAGTTAGATTATCAGTCTGGAGCTCATGTCTTGGGGGTGGGGGAAAAGTAATTTCTTCCCATTCAGTTACAGCATCGAATCTTATGATTAATTCTAAATCTCTTAAGCAAGCGAATCCTGTCTTAGTGGAATTCACTTGATCCTAATGCCCATTTAATGTGCTGTAAAAAACTGTCAGTCCTGTTTCCTTCTGTAGTCAGTGGAACAGAAAGTAGCACATCGATTGTCTTAGGCAAAAACCACACTAACATATTCTGATACTGCCACAACTTACAGACCCCCTGCTGAGGACAAGTTAATTAAACATAGAAATAAGAGGGAAACACAGAGCCAAAGGATCTAGTCAGCTCCCCTTTCTCACTTAGCTTATTATGGCCACTGGCAATTGACTATGGCATGAGAAAGGGAAAAATGATGTTAACATTTCAAATAGACAAAAAGATATCTAGACACAGGAAGAGAGAGGAAAAGTTGAGGCATTTCCCCAGACTATTTTAAAAAAATAGTCATTGTCAGTTGTGTCTGACTCTTTGTGACCCTTTTTGGTGTTTTCTTGGCAAAGATGCTAGAGTGGCTTGTGGTTTCCTTCTCCAGCTCATTTTACAGATGAGGAAACTGAGGCGAACAGGGTTCAGTGACTTGCTCAGGATCACACAGTTAGCAAATATCTGAGGCTGGATTTGAACTCAGGTCTTTCTGACTCCAGGCCTGGCACTCTATACACTGCACCACCTAACTAACACTAAATTCGTGCTACCTAGCTATCTCCCCTCCCCCCCCAAAAAGCATATTACTCAGAATTTTTTTCACATCTGAATAAGGAAAATTGAGAATCTGTTTTGAACAAATTCGTTAATGAGTTACTAAATGCTCTGGCTCCTTTTGTTATAACCTTCTGAATAAACAAAAACATTAACAGATAATTAGCTAGATGAAGACTCAAAATATAGATGGATAAATGATAAAGGTAGATAGATAGATAGATGGATAGATGGGTGATAGAGGTACATAGGTGGTTAGACGGATGTAGATGGATGGATGTAGATACATGAATGGATGGAAGGATGGTTGGCTGGATAGATGGACAGATGGATGAATGGAAGCATAGATGATAGTGGTAGACAGATAAGTAGATAGATGTCAGATGGAGTATTTAATAGGCATTTTCTCTGTATGTGTCAGGAACTATGCTATGTTCAGTTTATAAATACAAGTAGTATTTAAAATAGTTCCTGCCCTTAAGAAGCTCATATTGTACAAGAGGGAGAAGACACATAAAGACTTGGGGATGACAACCACAGTGAAGCATCATGATTTGGGGCTGGAGGCTGAGAAGTGAGGTGGACAAGTATTTCTGGAAAACATATGGTAAAAGGTCACCCATGAAAACAGAGTGATTCAAGGACCAGAGATCTAAACAAGGGCTGGTTAGGTTCAGCACATTCACAGAAGCCCGCCCCCCCCCCAATTTAGAATGTCTCAATGAGTCCGAAATATCTGTAGAAGTAGCCAAAGCGAAACAAGCATCTATTCAGTACTTAGTATCTTCATGTATTACAAGGTCCTGTGTGTATGTATGTCAGCATGCACTAGGTCCTGGGGATTCAGACAAAAATAAAACGAAATCCCTTACCATTGAGGAATTTTTATGTACAAACATAAGTGTGTGTCAAATAGATACAACATAAAGCTACAGGGTTGGGGATGGAAAGGAATGAGACATTTTCTCAACTAGCTCTGCCCCAAGATCTCTCCATTTGGAGTGTTTGTCCTTTTAATTATCCAGGTAACTCCCCAAAAATCTATTTCATGTGACCTCTGCAGACAGGTTTTTGTTTTCCTCTTAGCATATGATTATGACATTTTTCTTAAATTATAGAATCATTGTAAAATTGTTTTGTTTCTACATCAAAATACAAGTATACTATTACATGAACAATTCATAATTGTACAATGAACTTATCACAGGCCTAGGAATCCCAAGGACCAGGGTCCAAATGTCAACCATAAAATAAGAAGTGCACTGAATCTCTTATTATCATAGATTCAGTACTGAAAGTGAATTTTGTTCAACCTCTTTTTTTTTTTTTTTACAAATTAGGAAACTAAGTCCCAGCAGGGAAAAGTGGTGGCCTCAAAGCATGCAGCAAGTAGTATTTTCCCATCTATGAAATAAGATGAACACACCTGTGGTATAGATTGTTGGGAGGCTCTGCGTGGGATCAGGAAGGTACAATGCTTTATAAGCATTGTGATTTTGATCAAAGAGATAGATGATGCTTGCTAGGCAGGTCTCACCTCAAGTTCATTTTAAGATACGACGAAGAATTTAAATTGTAGCCTATTGAGGTGACCCTGTCGAAGGCTATGACCACACACCATAAGCTCCTACGGGCCCCATAAATGATGGAAAAGGCTTCCAGTTTGGCCCTGGAAATGATGGGCTCATCTATCGTCCAAAGACTAAGCAAGTTCATACTGGGAAGGCTTTCCATCCGAAAGACAGGAATGAGGGTGAGTGCTGTTTGGATCCAGAAACTCATGAAAGAGGCAGTTTGCATCATGAGGTCCTAAACCTAGAGCTGGAAGGGTCCTCAGGGGCCATGTAGTCCAAACTATAGAAAAGGAAACTGAAGGTCGTGGAGGTTTAGGAGGCAGCTAGGTGGTGCAGTGGATAGTGCACTGGTCCTGGAGTCAGGAAGACCTGAGTTCAAATCTGACCTCTGACATTTATTAGCTGTGTGACCTTGGGCAAGTCACACAACCTATTTGCCTCGATTTCTTCATTTTTAAAATGGGAATAATGATAATACCTACCTTCCAAGGTTGTTGTAAAGATTAAACAAGAAAATAATTTGTAAATTATTGTAAAGAAAATAAAAATGAAATATTGTAAAGTGCTTAGCTCATGCCTCACACAGTGTTATTGTTCAGTCATCCAACTGTGTCAGACTCTTCGTCACCCTGTGGACCATAGCACGCTACTACTCTCCTTGGAGGTTTCTTGATAAAAACACTGGAGGGGCTTGCCATTTCCTTCTCTAGTGGATCAATCAAGCGACTCTCTCAGGTCACATAGCTAGTAAGTGTCCGATGCTGGATTTGAACTCAGGCCTTCCTGACTCCAGGCTCAGAGCTCTATCCACTGAGCCACCTAGCTTCCTCCAAGGCCAACACTATGTGCCCGGCACACAGTAAACACTCTAAATGTTATTTTATTATTATTGCTGTTGTTGTTATTGTTTTAAAATTTGTCAAAGATCATAGAAGCAGTAAGCAGCAAACGTTAGATTTGAACCCAGCTCTTCTCAATTGCGAGCCAGGGTTCTTCCCAATCTGTCTCTGATAACAATGAAACCTAACTCTTCTTATTGTCATAGAACAACATTTAACAAGCAGTTGTCCCTTCCTGGGTGCTAGCTAGCCATCATCCAAGCTGTAAGGACCATTTAGGACTCACTTATAAAACTAAATTATTTGAAATCCGATATAAAATTATTAACTGCGTGAAACCAAACTGATACTCACCATCAGAACTTTAAAACATATATCCCTTCTTGTTTTAACCAAAGCACCGAGAGGACCGCTTTGATCCGATCAAATCATTTTGAAATTCTCAACCAAAGTTGATCATTGATCAAACATACACTCCCTTGAGATATTTTTAAAAATATACTATATATGCCCATTCTCTACCAGATTTGTTTATATTCAGTTGCCTTCATTCTTTTTTCTTTTTTTTTCTTTTTAAAGAAATTGAAAATTCAGGTTTGTAAAGCTAATCCCAAACAAGTCCTTATTCAGATTCGGCACACACTATTTTTAGTCCATTTCAAAGGGATATTTGGATGCCTCCAGTTGATTCAGTACATACTAACCATCAGCATTTCCATTTCCTTTGCAACTATCCCTATTTTTCTGGGACTGGGCCCTTCCCCGAAGCATTCTAATAACATGAAAATTTTGAAACCATAAACTATATCATAAGAATAATAAGCTGTGGGCTAGACACAAACACAACTCTTTTACATTTTATTTCTTTGAAAGTATTCCCGGCTTGAAAAATTGGGATGATTGGCCACCTGCGAGCTAAATGTAATACAGTTATAAGCAATTCAAATTCCTTCACATGTTTTTTATTGATAAGAGTCTCATTCTAAATTTGAAGGCTATGAGTGTTGGAAATGATTTGTAAAGTTTCTTGTTTTGGAAAATGGGTGTTGTGCATTTTTTTTTAAAGCAAGAAAAACAAACTTGGTGGATTCATCATTTCTGATGTAGAACTATGCAACCATTAATTTCATTTTAAAATTATCTATACATAAGGGTATATTAAATTGCATTTAATTAAAAACATGATTAGCATTCCTAGCAATCTGGTATGTCTCAGGTAGTAACAGGGAGGCCTCGTTGTTTAACTGAATTGAATTTATGCCTAACTTTACCCCTGGAGAGGCATTTTTCTGCAGGTATGATGGGAATGCTGACATAGCTCTGGAGGCCTGAATGCGACGATGCTGCAAACAAATCAGATATGATTAGCAAAGCATTGTAACCCCCTTCATAGGTGAGGTAGTGACTCTCTGCTGTCACCCAGTTACTTAGCCAGACAAGGTGGTAGAGCTGATGGACCCTTAAATAGGAGATGAGTTCTAGTTCTTACATGGCCATTGATAAATTATGTATTACCTATCATAAATCACAGCATCTGTCTGGGCCTCAGTTTCTTCACCTGTAAAATGAATACCGTGGCCTATATAAAATACTTGGTCTCCATTGTCCTTTGATTCTAAACATTTACTTATGAGATCACCGCCAACATAAATTTGGAAAAAAGTATTGTGTAGTACCTAATGATAGCAACCAGTAAAGGACCAACTTGATCCTAACTAATCTGGACCTAAAACTTGCTGTAATTTTAAATTCAGGGAATGATAGAATTGCAAAGACCATCTAATTCGACACTTAATTCCTGTTATTATTCAGCCATTTTTGAGTCATGTGCAGCTCTTTGTGAGACCACTGTGGTTTTCTTGGCAAAGATACTAGAGTGGTTTGCCATTTCCTTCTCTACCTCATTTTACAGATGGGGAAACTGAGGCAAACATGGTTAAGTGACTTGCCCAGAGTCACACAGCTGGTAAGTGTCTGAGGCCAGATTTGAACTCGGGAAGATGAGTCTTCCTGATTCCAGGCCTGACACTCTAACCCCCGCACCGCCTAGTTGCCCTAACAATCCCTACCACACACCCACAACAGAAGACAAGCAATCCTTCTACCACATTCTCAGGACATGGTCCTCTAGCCTTTTCTTGAAGGCCTACAGTGAGGCAGAAGCCATGTTAATGGGGCATGGCAGAAAAAGCCTTGGTCCTGGAGTGAATTTGAATCACACTATGTTCTTCCAATGTGATCTCAGCAAGTCACTTAGTTTCCCTTGCCTTCAGCTCCTTCATCTGTAAAGTGGGAGCAATAATATTTACAATAGCTAACATACAAAGTTATCATGAGGAAAGTATATTGGAAACATGAAATCAGTACAGAAATGTCAGTTATTCTTATTGCTTTTTATAAAAGGCTTTTTATCTTTATAAGTACAAAGGAGAATAAAGAAAAAGACACAGGGAAAAGTAATTGTTTTGTTCTTATATTCTAAAAATGCCTGTTCCAGCACTACGTTCCTTTTTAATCAAAATATAAATAATTGAAACCTTAGGGTTTATTTGGAAAGCTATTCCACACTTAGCTGATTACTTATTAGCTCTCTCTATAATATGCTAGGTTTATAATGCCAATTAAAAATTTAAAATGACAAGAAACACTCTACCTACTTCAAAGGGTTGTCTTTGTACCTCATACAGTTGTAGTGAGGAAAACCCTGTGGAAAAATTAAAGGCATATATAAATTTGGACTATTGTTATTATTATTGCTAAATTTTCATGCAGCTGACTAAGCCTAAATTCTAAGCACACCAGCATTTGAATTTTTTAAATGCAAATATTGAGAACCAATTAGATTATTTATATTTTTAATTCATTTACTCAATTCAGCAATAATTCAGTATCTCGCCCTAGGTAAATTTTAATTTAAAAATGAAGCCTATCCCACATACTAATAAGATACTAATATACTTTGCAAAGTCTTGTATTTAATCATAGTTTTTTTTTTCAGGATGACAAAACCTACAGTAAAAGCCAGAAGAAATTTTAGAATGCATTGAGTCTAACTCATGGCTAATGGAGACTCTCCTCTAAAAATATATTCACTAGAGAAGTTCAGCCTCTCCTGGGAGACCTTCAGGGAAGCAGAGCTCACCACTTAGCAAGGCAGTCTATTTCAACTTGGGGACAGTTCTCATTGCAAAGAAGTATTTCTTGGCATTAAACCCATCTATAACCCTTTCAAACTTCCCCTTGTTTCTCTAGTTCTACCCTCTATAGCCAACAGCAATAATTCTAAACCCTCTTCTATATGGCATCCTTTTGAATAGATGACTATTTGTATTTAGGTCTAAACATCTCCACTTTCTTCAACTGAAACTCATAGGGCATAGTCTCTACTCCTTCCAGTCTCTGGTCACCCTAGATTTGACATGCTCCATCTTATATGTTTGTTTGATCAAAGCCAGATTTAAATTAGGTCTGACTGCAGAACCAGCCCTTTACACACTGGGCTACATAGTACCATTTGTTTTTTTATTAATATTTCATGTTGATGGTCTTATATTGAACTTTCAGTTGACCAAAATTGTGTCTTTTTTATGGGAACTGTTGTTTAACCACAACACCCTTGGCATCTTGTACTGTGAATGATTTTCTATCTCAAATGTAGAATTCTATATTTATTTCTATTATATTTTGTTTTATTCAGCTGGTCTTTTAAACTATTGAGGTTACATCATCCAATGTATTAGATATCCCTCTCAGATTTATGTCATCTGAAAATCTGATAAACATTCTTTTCGTGATGTCATTCAAGTCACTGAGGAAAATTTTGAAAAACTATTCATATAAGTAATAGGACCAGGGAAAAGACAGTTAACGAGTTTGGTTTGACTGAATGTAATGTTTACTTGAGTAAATATTTAAGATCATGAGAGTATCCAGGAGTCAGGGAGGTCAGGCTGGGGCAGACTCCTGTAATGAATGCCTTTGTGCATCCAAAGGACAGTACTGAAGACATTTGGTCCTTGGAGGAGGGACAGCACCAAAAACAGATGTCATCTGTTTTGAACTTTTCTCTAGGGCTGGCCCTGTCCCAAGCTCTCCTTCTACAGATCAAATGTAAGAAGTCTCTTTCTCCAAAAAGTGAGCCCAAGAGGACAGAGTCTCTCAAAGTCCTACCTGACTGTTTATCCTACCAAGAAGGGTATAAGTGGAGTGTGATCAAGTGAGTTCTGGGCAGGCTTTTCCAGGATGAATCTAGATTTCATTTCCTCTCTGCAAACAAAATGTGCATAGAGTGGCATTCTTGGGCGTGGCTGGGCAAAACTGCTTACTGCTAATGGAAAATGTTCACATCTTTGCATAAGAACAACTATATAAATATATGTTGATATAAAATATTTATAACACACACATATAGGTATGTAAATACATGTACATATAATAATGCAATCAACAGAAATTTTAAAAATCAAGCAGAAGGAAGATCAATATGGGACACAATCAGGGCAGTATTGGCGCTACCATGTTAAATGAGATATTTACTTTAAAAGTTTAAACAGGTTGCTTGTAAAATTGTAACAAACAAACAAAAAATCCCAATCAGATCCTTTTTAAGAAATATCTTGTCCAGAACATTTAACCTAGTGTAACTGGATGTGACCAAACTCTGGTCATTTTAATTCTCTATGGCTCACTGAGATAGATCATATTTCACAGGGACACATGAGTGTGTAGAATTAAACTGACAGAATATGCCCAATCTTGTCCAGTTCTACCATGGTAATCTAGACTTCAATATCTCCTTTGCTTATTTTAGCAAAACACACATACACAAATATAAACTTCAAAAGTAAAGTGATTCTATTAAGAAACATAAACATGTACATATATGTAGTTAATATATGTATATTATATGTGTACATGTAAACCTCCTAACAGAACTATTAGATATTTATGTATAAGAATAATATTTATATATGTTTTAAAAGAAAAATATCACAAGAATAACACAAAAAAGACCTTTCAAAGGGTTAAAGTACATGTAGTGATCATAGAATAATAAAATTTACGAAGAAAAAGTCATAATCATTATAATTTGACTCTCTTGTGTTCGAGGAAAATATGGAGGACTTCTGCGTCATTGAGAAAACAAACTTGATGATCCCAATCACAATGATGCAAATCACAAACCATCCACACTCCCCTCTTTTTGTGTGTCTTATCCATGCCCCCCTTGAATCTTTTTAAGTGGAATTCACTCAAAATGCCATTGATCTTCTCATACTCTTGATATTGTGTGCATAAGAGAGAAGCTCATGGGCTGCCCATTGGTCATTGCTGGCTCTTACCATATAACTAGCCTACTTTCTTGTCTGAGCACACATCTCTTTCATGATATCCTGAAATCTACATTTCTTTGACATAATTCGTGGCTACTCATTTGTTGAAGCCTATTTTCACCCACCATATGCCTCTCTAGTCCCAACCTCCAACTGCTCTTTTGTTTTATTTCGTATAACTGTTTGTAGAGATTTAGTCTATCTGAAGTCTGTTTTTGAATTTTGTTGAGAATGTCTACCATGTCAAAATAAAATTTATCAATGAGAAAGTACAAGACAATGTGGCATAAGTGTCACAACAGAGATACAAACAAGCAACTATAGGACTTCAGAGGAAACAGTGATCACTTCAGGTTAAAGGTATGTTGGCAGTCTTCCTGGACAAGACAGCATTTGAACTGGGGCTGGTAGAATGAATAAGATTTCAAGAGGTAGAGAAGACAGGAGGGTATTTCAGGTGGAAGGAATATGATGTATTAGATTATGGAGGCAGGGAATAATGTCACAAACAGTGAAAGGAGAGTATTCTAGTTGGTTCTATGCCAGGGAAAACACAGAGAATAGTTAGAGATAAGGAAAATAGAGCTATTAGGAAATGTCACCAGGACTCAACTTTAAATGGCCCTTTTTTGGGGGCAGTTTAGATTTTATTCACTAGGAAGCAATGAAGCTGTCTGAGAGAGGAAGACCACAGATGTTTCTTAGTAGGATTTATCTGGTGAAAGCCGTCAGGGAAGATGAGAGATGAAAGAAAATAGTCGGGGGGTGTTGGCAATAATTCAAGCTTGGGGGAAGTCAGGGTCTCAACCCTGGTAACATTAGTAGAAATTAAAGAGAAGCAAAAGATGTGAGAGTCATTTTCATTGAAAAACCCAGAAGATTGGAACAATTGATTGGCTAGGGGATGGAGGACAAAGAAAAAGTCACGATAGCTCAGTGTCCCACTGGGTGAGAGGATATACCATTAATAGAATTAAGGAAGTCAGAAGGAAGGTTTTGAGGGCAAAGTGATAATCAGTCAAATGAGACTTTCCATCAAAAACATTCAAAATATAGTAAAAAAAAAACAACTATAATAAATAATACTGCTTTACCAAACAATATTTTGCTTTGGCAGCTTAGGAATTTTTTGCAAAGCATATTTCAAAAGAGGTGAAACCAGTCAAAACACATTCACTTTCATAAAATGCTTCCACCCATAAAGTCTATGCTTTTAAAAGGCTTGGGCAAGACTCACAAATTACAGTTAACCCCATATGATATTCTGACCACTTTGTAAAGCACGGGTACAATAACACCTAAGCTGAGACCTCCCAGATCTGTAAAAATGAGACCAAAAGCTGCCAAACGCCTAGCCCATAATGAGCTTTTAGGATTAATGAGAGTGCTTCCAAAGTTTGGAGCTCTCCAGAAGACTAGGCACAATATAAATGAGCTACATTATTCGACTGACAAATACTTTCCCCCGTAAAATCCAACAGGACTGGGGGTGGGGAGAATCTCTTTTTCTTTCTTCTTCTGTATCAAAAGCAGAGCATCCTGTGGTCGCTTCCTTTCATTTCACAGACATTTCCATGCAAAACAATTCTCTGCTTTCTGCCCAGCACTGGAGCACAAAGTGATCCCTCCCCGTATCGGGCATATAACAGGACATTTTCCCACCTACACTTCGGTATTATCTCCTCTGAAAAGTATACTAAAAAAGAGTGACAGGCTCTCAGGTCGCCGAGATGGAAGAACAAAGCACATGAAGGCAGGCTTGTTAATTTTAGCATGCTGTTATGTTAAAGTCAAAGTCATTCTTCAGTAGGAGGGAAGATGATTTCAATGACTCTCTGCATGCAGTCACACTTCATTTGAACTCTCCAAAAACTTAGTTCCAAATGATTTTGAAACACAGTGGAAATAGTGATGGTATGTCAGTACTAAAAGCATTCATGGTCTGGGCATCTGATGAATGTTTATTTACAAATTCATACTTTAAAACTGAATTCTCCTTCCATTTTATTTGATCCAAAGACATTTTTTCCCCTGGCTATCTCCAGATACATGTAAGAAAAGCCACAAAGAGTTATATGGTAGAGTGGATAAAGTCCTGGACTTGGGATCCAGATGACCTGGATCCAAATCCCTCATCAGATACTCACCAGCTGTGTGACCCTGGAAAATATCTTAACTAAGCTTCTTCATTTATAAAATGAGGGAATTGTACTTGGTGACCTCCAAGGTCCCTTTCAGCTCTAGATTTATGAACCTATAATCCTATTAGATTTTATAAGAAGAAGTCATAGAGATCATCTCGTCTCTTTCCTTGATTTAACAGACAAGGAAACAAACAGAGGGATACATCCACTCATTCAAGGTCAAATAACTAGTTAAATGACAAGGTAAGGAGTAGAACCCAGGTCAACTAAATCTTAGCCAAGTATTCTCGTTGCATCATTTTCCCCCTATTTAATTCAATATGTATTTACTAAGTACCTACTAGGTACCAGGCATTATGCTAGGCAATGGGAATGTCAAGACAAAACAAAACACTGTTGTCCTTAAGGAGCATACATTCCGCTGGGGGACATATACGGCATATACACTTGTATTTTATATAAATAAATACAAAATATAAATAAAGTTGCCTCTTTAATGATCAGCAAATGGTGCAGGCTCCAAAGTGAACAGCCCTAGGCAAGGCAGAGAATCAGATTTCTTCAAGTATTTAGATAATCTCCCAACTGACCAATACCCAATCAGCTTGTGAATGGTCCCCAGTGACATCCTAGGGAGTCTTCTCAATTTGAGACTTCCTTCTCAGTCTTCCCTGTTGATCACCCTTCATGTACGAGATAGGTCAAGCTCTCCTTCCCAAGAGATGCTGCTGACCCTGATGACACTGGTATCACAGAACTTGCTGCTTTTTGTTATGTCCCAAGTCCCTGACGTATTTCCTTTCCTCAACTCCTCCAATGCCCTTTGATATCTGGTGAAGGCAAAATCTGTTTTTTTTTTTTGTTATGTTTTTTTGGAGGGAGGAAGGCAGGGCAATTGGGGTTAAGTGATTCGCCCAAGATCACACAGCTAGTGTGTCAAGTGTCCGAGGCCAGATTTGAACTCAGGTCTTCCTGACTCCAGGTCCACTCTACTCACTGGGCCACCTACCTTCCCAGGCAAAACCTTGTGAGAAAACAAGAACATAATTAGAAATATGAGGTGTGGGGCTAGGGTAGGGGAAAAGGGGAACCAGAAGTCCTGATATCCATCATACACATTAACTTCACTTATTTAGATGTTAGCTTCTAAAATCTTCAAAATAAAGCAAAAGGGCTGAATGTATGTCCTCACCTTTCCACAATCACTTATTGGGGAAGGTACAACTATATATAATGAAAAGATAAAAATAAAAGGGGGGAAGTGGAGTAAGGAGGAGGAATAAATAAAAATTCACATTGCTCACAAACCTTTCTCTGGATGAAAGAGAGCTGTCAGGATAAGGAAAATCTCCATTGCATTCTTCTTTCTGGTTGGTGCTTGAAGACAAGCAGGCATACGGACAAGAATCAATGTCTACTGCAATCTGATTTACTCTTTTTTTTGTTTTTTGATTTTTTTTAAAGATAGAAATGATAGCAAAGCATCATTTCCCCATGAATCAGAAGACTGAAAACCTGAAGATCCATATTTTAGACTCTGTTTTCTATAACCAGGGATGTTTAAAAACACAGTATTTCCAGGGTTGTGGGGAATGAGGAAAATATTTCATATCAATGACACCCAGAGAGATATTTTAAACTATTTATTCATATGTTTCTATCTTCTTGGTAGCCAGTTGCTAAGGTAAGCTTATTAGGCTAAATACAACAGGCACCTGGGTCAGGAGGGTGGGTGGGAATAAAATAATACCTTCTTATTCATTCTCAGAACCAGACTAAAAGTTAAGGGTTGTGATACTCTGTTATCAAACATGTCATTAGCAGCCATGATTAATATGTTAGTAGGTAAAAAAAAATAGAAAAGAGATCTATTTTGTAAAACTACATGGATCAATTTTTGTCAAACAAATGTTACTGAAATGAATGATTTCCAAAGTAAAGAATAAAGATTGCTTCTGTTTTCAGAAAACCCTTTTCTGGTGGTCAATAGCCTGGCTAACTTAAAATGCACATGAGGTGAATAAGTACTAGAGTGAAGGTCACAGGCAATACTTAATGAATCCCAATGACCTCCTCCATAGCTCAAGGAAAATTTAAACATCAGCAGGTTGGATACCTTGGGTATCTGATCATATGCCTGTCCAGAATACTGGGAGCCACTTCTCTGGCTGAGTCATGAGGGGCTTGGAGGAGATCCATAAGGTCTCTTCTCTTTAAGCTGTGTGGTATCACTACCCCTTTTCCTCTCTGAACCTCAGTTTCCCTATTTGTGAAATGATGGTGGTGGACTAGATGGCCTCACAGACTTCTAGGTTGTGCAGCTATAAATCATATGATCCTATCATTCCTGCCCAGACACTTGAAAGATTCTCACTTCAATTGAACATGCATTTACCCAATGACCTGGAAGGCCATCTCTTTAACACCACTGACTCCCAGGTATGACTTAGAATCATGAATTGCAGAAGAATTAAAAAAATCCAAGTAGTCCCAAGGACAATGGAAAGATGCATGAGAAGGGTTCTTAAGTAGCATTGTGATACTATAGATGACTCCCCTACGAAATGGGGAATGCAAGACACAAGGAACAAGGATAACTAGAATCTGGCTATCATGTCCATCGATAAAATGAGAAGACATGGGGACATTGTGATCTGTTTTGCTGAAGGGAACAATGCAATGACATCATAGATCCATCCAAGCACCAAAGGTATGCCAAGGCCAGTGATTATCTCTTCAGACAATCCTAAAAGACAGCTTTAATGAACATCAAGTGAAGTTGATATGAGATAGAATGAACAGATCATACTTGAAGATGTTCTGAGGCATAGGAATAATGAGAGGCCATGGAAGTGAAAAATTAGAGATTTTAAGATCTTAATCTCCCATATACTATATATGTTATGAATATGGAACTGGCCTTGAAGTCAAGAAGATCTGTGTTCAAGTGTCACCTCTGTCACACAGTGTAACCTTGAACACATAACATCTCAATGAGCCAGGTGATTCTCTAGGACTACAAGGTGTAGAAAAGGTGAGATTTTGCATAGGTAGAGGGAGCTTCCATATGGGAAGCTGTACAGACAGAGACAGAGAAAGGCAGAGGGAGGAAGGAGGGAAAGAGGGAGGGAGAGGAGAGGGTGAAAAGAGGGAGAGGGAAAAGGAGGGAGGGAAGGGGGAGAGAGAGAGAAGGGAAAGAAGGGGAAGGGGAGAGGGAGAGGGGAAAGAGGGAGAGGGAAAGAGAGAGAGGGAAAGGGAGAGAGAGAGGGGGAGGGAAGTAGAGAGGTAGAGAGAGAGAGAGACAGAGATAGAGACAGAGAGAGACAGACAGACGGAGAAAGACAGAGACATAGAGAGACTGACAGAGACAGAGTGAGAGATAGAGACAGAGAGAAAATTCAGCATATACATTTAGCTAAGGGAAGTAACTATAGCCACATCTAAAAAAAAGTAGTTCATAATCTCTGCATATTTACAGCTATGATTTTCTAACATTTCCCAAACACGTCAAGTGTCCAAATGCATTAGTCTCTGCCATTATTTTATGAGGCTTTGCTTTTTTTTGTCTTTTTCCACAGGATTTTCAGAAAGACCATAATTGTAGGATGCTTCAGCCATGAAACTTCATTTCATCTCTGGTTCATTTTCCACCAGTTTGGCCGATTCACTTCAAAGCTGATCCAGCAGCTTGATGCTTCCCTATCCATAAGAGGGGTAGACTGACTTGAGGGCATCAGATCTTCAAGGAACGAGCCAAACACCCCACTTCTATTTTGATAGCAGCCTTGGACTACCTCAAGTGAAAGTTCTGGCTTAAAAGTCGGACAGTTCAACATCTATTTGGCACTCTTTTTTTAAAAACAAATTATTAGCTACCAGAATTACTGAGAGGTTTGGATAAAGCTCCACGTCACTGGTAGATGACTCAGGTCATTGAGTCAACATTTGAAGAATCTCCTCAGATCAAAACATAATAATTATGAAAGCGAAGGAAGCCTCAATCTCCCCCATGATGAGCAGTTTCTCCTTACACCTTAATTGGCAGTTGAGCAGCCACATTTTAGAAGGGGTTGCTAACTGATCAAAGGCATTTATTTGAATAAATTTCCCTTCCTTTTATCACTTAAATTCGTAAAACTGAATTATAAATAAAGATATTTCAGTTGAACAAAAAATTCAAGGTATTAAAAGAATTTATAAACAAATGTTCTTTATTGGAAAGGGATAGGGACTGTATCTCTGCTTCCATTGGTACAAGGACCTACTAGAACAGGAGACTCCTGCCAGGGGAGAGCTTAAGTAACCTACTTGGAACCACACTGACCATGTATCAAAGGTGGGACTTAAACTCAAATCTTCCTGGCTCCAAAGTTTGCTCTCTCTCTACCGGATCATTGTACCTTTCAATCAATCAGTAATAAATTTCCAGCACTATTAAGAGATGCAGGGACAGCTAGGTGGGGCAGTCGATTGAGGGGCAGTCAAGAGAGTGCTGACCCAGAGGACCTGAATTCAAATCCAACCTCAGACACCAGCTGTGTGACCATAGACAAGTCATTCACTCCTGCTTGCCTTTGTTTCCTCATCTGTAAAATGAGGTGGAGAAGAAAATGGCAAACCACTGCAGTGTCTTTGCTAAGAAAACCCCAAATGGGGTCACAGAGAGTCAGACATGACTGAAATGACTAATCGACAACACTAAGAGATGAGCTCCAGAGAAAGAAAGATAAAATGACTGTTTCCACTTTCTAGGGTTTTCTTTCTATCACACACACAGACAGAGCAAATATAAAAACTTCATCTCATTCCCCAATGGTTCTGCCCTAAATTCTTCCCTCTAGAGATCACCACTCAGGACCAAACAATATCTTTCCCCAATTCGCCCTCCAAACCCCACAACCCACATTCACCAGGATCTTCCCTTCCCAATCATGCACCTCAATGACCCCAGGGCCTTGTCATCTGACCTGCTGAGAGACATTCCAATATGTGTTATCTCCCCTTAAACATAGATATAACCTCATTTTTCTACTGGTATTCTTGGCATTTCTCATAGTGCTTGACACATAAGTAGGCACTTAGTAAATGCTTTTGTATCCACTTTATTCCAACTACCAAAATGTCATCTCTATATCACTATATGACTCTGGGGGTAGATAATACAATTGGTGGGTTATAGCATTGAGTTTACAGTAGAGAATGACACAAATAGCCCTTTGGCAGATGACACAGTAATTCTTTCACTCTGGGAGAGGCAGTTGGATATTGTGGGAAAACAAACAAGCCAACCGCTGTATTCTGAGTCAGAGGATCTGGGTTTGAAGACTGGGCCCACGTGTGAATTTGCATAAATCACCTCACCTTTATTGGCTCGGTTTCTTAACTATAAAATAAAAGGGTTAGACTATAAATCTCCAAAGTCTCTTCCAATGCTGTCATCTCTAGAGTGAGAGATTTGAGATTGATAATCTCTGAATTTTTTTCTTTTTAATTCTGCCAGTTACTATATTCCTTGCAATGCTAACCAGAGATCCGGGGAGACTACTAGGATATCTGACATAGGTAGTAGGTGTGGTTCCTTCATTGGATGTTTAGGCTCAGTTGTTTGTCTTTGTCTTAAGTAAGGGTATAATCTGAAGATGAGAGTTGAAATCTTTGTGATGTAAACAAAAAGGCACTGATGAAAAAAAATGCATGTATACACACACATATGAAAGTGCTGGAATTTTTTTGGCTTTGTGTGAATCTTCCTGTCTCCACTTGGGGTTTTCTTAGCAGAGACATCACAGTGGTTTGCCATTTCCTTCTCCAGCTCACTTTACGGATGAAGAAACTGAGGCAAACAGGGTTAAGTGACTTGTCCAGGGTCACGCACATAGGAAGTATCAGAGGCCAGATTTGAACTCAGGAAGATCAGTCTTCCTGACTCCAAGGTCAGTGCTCTATCCACTGTGCCACTTAGGTGCTCAGTGCTGGCCTTGATGACTGCTAATATCTCTTCTTGTTCTAAGTCTCCAGTATTTAAAACTGATATTAAAGTTAGCCCAAAGCCTTTGAAAATATTTCTCTAATTAACTAACAATGGAATTTTGATGCAGTAGATTCCATTATGTTGATATATGACATATGGTGTGGGGTACTATGAAAACTCCTGCCCTGAGAGCAGCCACAAAATAGGGTTTTAAATCTACTTTTATGATGTGACATTTATTTAATCTTATTGATTTATTGGGTGTTTTCTCTGTGGTTTTCCCCAGAATATTGCATCTTTTAGAATAAAGACAAAATTAAGGCTCCAGCCATTCTGGTCATACCACATCTGGACTACTGGGTTCAGTTCTGGGCACCATACTTTCAAATGGCTATTGAGAAAAATCAAGAGTATTCAATCAATTAACCCTTCTCAGTTCTGGCTTTTCTCATCTGCAAAATGGGGGTAAAATAACACCTACCTCACAGAGTTGCTGTAATGCTCAAATGAGATAACCTATGTGAAGCGCTACATAAATGGGGGTTATCATTATTTTATTAATATTATTATTAATCATATTTGTTCTGCTTGGCCCTAGAAGGTGGAACAAGGGAGAAATTGCAAAGAGATGAATTTAGGCTTTATGGCAGTAAAATGTTTCCTAATAATTAGCATAATCCAGAAGAGGGATGGACTGCCTCGGGAGGTAATACGTTCCATCTTACTAGATGTCTTCAAGTAAAAGCTTGATGATAGCTGAAAGCATTCTTATTCAGCTCTGGGCTGGCCTCAGCGGCCACTAGTTGCCTTTCTAATGCTGAGACTCTGGTTTTGTGACTCACGTGAGATGTTTGTGTTTGAAAAATGACATTTTATGTTAGTTTCTACAACGCGATCTTTTAGAGAACATATGCTCACTCAAGAGTTTTGGATGGGGGCAGATCTATATATTAGAAATATTAATTTGGCAGGTGTATGAAGCTCGAGGGAGGAACAGTAATTAGGAGGCTATTGGAACAGTCTAGAGGAGAAGTGACTTTGTGGTGAACAGAGAAAAGGGGATGGATGGCATCATTATGGGGGCTGCAATTAAGGGTGGGGTGAAGGCGAATAAACCATCAAAGATGATTTCAGAATTGTAAACCTGGATGTCTGAAAATGTAGTGGCACTAAACAGAAAACGAGGATTTGGGGGACAGATTAATTGGGAGGGGAGGAAATACAGAGAGTTCCATTTTGAACAAGGGGATTAAGGCCAATAAAGTCAATGGACATTTTTTAAGGGCCTATTACAAACCAGGGACTATGCTAAGTGCTGGGCAGACAAAAAAAAAGAGGCAAAAGACAGTCCCTGACCTCTAGGAGTTCCAGTAAATGTGACTTTTAGGACTGTGATTCTTCTTTGTTCAACAAAAATTTCTTTAAGTACTTACACTTTAGCACTGTGCTAGACACCAAAGGATCATAAGTCACTGGATAACAGAATCACAAGCTGGAAGGGTCCATAAGAGTTAGCCTATTCCAACTGTTCCATTTTATAGGTGAGGAAACCAAGGCCTAGCTTTTTAACTGCCTTGTCTAAGGTGGCACAGGTGGTGAGTTACAGAGGGAAGAATTGAATTCAAATGTGACACAATGGAAATGTAGTTCAGTGGAAAGATCTCTGAACTTGAAGCAGTGAATTTGAAATCATGCCTGACTTCATACCCTTGAGTTCATGTAAATGGTTTTTAGGGTCCCTTTCAAAACTTGATGCAATGGCCCTCTGATTCCAAAGCTAATGCTCTTTCTGCTGGCCCACAATTTCATTGTGTCATGAAAACTCCTTTTAAATTTCTCATCAAATAGGTGACAAATTAAAAAAAAATCTTCCTTATGAAACTGCAATTTGACTGTTATCCCATAAAACTAAAAAAAATATACTCATATATTTCAGTCAGATGCCCCAAAAGGATGAAGTCATAGACTCCAGTAAGTATAATCTCTAACAAGTCATTTAATGTCTTTAGGCCTCAGTTTCTCTGTCTGTAAAATGAGCGAGTTAGACAAGATGACCTCCAAGGACCTTTCCAGATCTATAATCTTATGATCTCTGAGTGTTTCTCCCGGGCTTTGAAGAATCATGCAAAGTCAGCACAGTTTAGACCCATTACCTTTGTTGGGGGCTCTGAACCTTTTCTGTGCCTTGGATCCCTTCAGCAATCAATCTGGTGAAGCCTATGGACCCCTTCTCAGAATAATGTTTTTAAATACATAAAATAAAATTCATAGGATTTAGAAGGAAAATGATTATGCTGAAAAACAGAAATTAGAAAATATATATATATGCATATACATATATATTTTAAAGTTCATGTATGCACCCCAGGTTAAGAACCTTTCATCTAACTCTAGAGAAACTAAAACATCTAAAAGTAGCATTTGGGATCATTTCTTTTAGCACCCAAATGCAGTATTTATTTTCACGTGGTATCTGTAAATAAACCTCATCCTAGCAGCAAGAAATTTTAGCACTAAACATCGTGGCATAAAGAATTTAACAAAGGATTTATAATGTTTTGGAAAGGCAATTCATTTGCCTCTCCAATGAAAGAGAGATTAATTACTATAAACTGAAATGAAGAGCCAAGGTATAACAAAATTCCACATCTGGTCCCAGACGCATTATAAAAAATGTCTTGCTAAGTAATTGCAACAGTTGTGTACTATTTAAAAAAAAAATTCACACCGGCAAATGCATCAAAACTTCTCAAGCACTCAAAGAAATATGTATACACAGATATGTGTATGTATGTGTGTGTGTGTGTGTGTGTGTGTGTGTGTATTCAAAAATAGAATACAGAGATTGACTATAAGGACTTATGTCATTTATAGGATAATAAACCCAGAGCCTTCTAAGGAATGATCCAGGGATGGAAGCTGCAGCCTCAAGGCCATATGTCCTTGGGTGAGGCCTTTTGACTGAGTCCAAGTCTTACAAAACAAATCCTTTTATTAAAGGGATTTGTTCTGTGAGGTTTAGATTTAGTCAAAGGGCCACACTTGAGGACCCAGAGGTCCACATGTGGCCTTGAGGACACAGGTCCCCACCCCTGAGTCTAATTGCCTCATTTTACATATGAAGAAACTAGGGTCCATTGACATTAAATGTTACTCACGTGCTCTAACTCCAAAGCCAGGGTTCTGTCCACTATATTATTCTGAGATTTTACTTATTTTTTTGGCGGGGAGGATTCTAATACTGGCATCCATGATCTTTAGCTTTCATAGCTTCTCCAAATGTGGACTCAGAACTTTACAACTGTAAGGCTCTTAGAGAGAACATAATCTGAACCTCTTGTTTTCACAAATAATAACACTATGTAGTGAACCCAATATTTCCCTCCCTTTTGGGATATGTGAAATTTTGGTTCATTTTCAAGATTATTGTCTTCCCAAAGAAAACAAGGGCCTCAAAATTAGTTTCACTTTGACTATTTTAGCCCCTGGTTATGATGGATAAGGATACTGTTATTTAGGTCTCCTGATTTATGTGCTTCAAGAGGTTCCTCAAAATTAAAACAACTTAGTTGCATATATATATATATGCGTGTGTGTGTATATATATATATATATATATATATGTATATATATATATATATATATATATATATATATATATATATATGTATAAAATGTCACCTTAGCTTCCTGAGATGGGTATTCTGAACACTGAATATTGTATGTCTATGGTAGCATTAATTTTTCATCATTCTCTGTCTACTTCAGCCCATCTCACCATCCCCAAGCCTCAGCACTTTTCTGTGAATATACTTCGAAGCTTATAAAGAATTCTCTACACAACAATACTGCATTATCATTCCCATGTTAGGATCATGGGATCATAGATTTAGAGCTGGAAGGTCCTTAGAGGCCCTAGTTCATTCCCCTCATTTTCAGGATAAAGAAACTGTAAGAGCCAGCGGAGGCATTTGGAAAGAGGTCCTCTTGACCCCAGATCTAGTGCATTTTCTACTGTATTATGCTTCAGTGCTATGGAGGAAGACACCCTTATACATCCTTAAAATAATTTTCCTTCCCTTCCATCCCTTCTGTTCCACTCCCACCTATGGCAAATAGTACAGATACATAAAGGAAGGGAATTAATAGGTTCATCACCTACTTTCTTCATCTTTAAATGAAAGACTTGGAGTTAATGTTTCCACAGTCCCTTTCAGCTATAATAGCCATCGGAAGGCAGAAAAGGCCTTGAGGATCACAGCGTTTCTGACATATTCTGAAATAAGCTTGGCGATACCGGGTTCTTAATAAATGCTTGTTGAATTAAATTGAATTATTCACCTCTATTAAAAATGTGTAATTGTTTCCACTCTAAAGGTTTGTTGCCTGGAGTCATAACTGAAGAAAACTATAAATAGAATTGTAGAGGAACAGAGATAAGTGCCTTTTTTTTCTTCAGGATTGAAATCCATCATTCTGATCGACATTAGCACAGAAAACAGGTTGAATATAAAAAGAAATCAATAAAACTAAAAATAATAGTTGGACTCTGATGAGTGAAGACTAGAATAATTTTTTCAATAGAATTATATCTGGAATAATCATTGCCATTTTTGAAGGAATGCCATGGCTTTTTTAGCATGGCTAAAAACATATGAATATTTTTGCTACAAATCTCATGAGTTTATTACTAGTTCATCCATTGAATTCCCATCCACAGGCCTCATTGTGGTAGGCAGGTGACGCAAAATCCTTGAAGGTAGATCAATGGAGTAAAATTATGTGGCAGATACCATGAAGCCACAATGGCCTTGAGTTTGTGGTCTTGACACAGATGGAATATTTGTCAACTGCTGATGAGCCTGGCCAAGTTCAGGGAGGCTCATCAAGAAAAAGTTGGCCAAGATATTTTCATAAGAACTTTTCTACAACGGTGGAGAGAGCCCAAGGCAGCACCTCCTCCTAGTTCCCAACCACCGGTCCTGCTTCCCACATGCTACATTATATATACATATATATATATACATATATGTAGCAAAGAATATATGAAAATATATACACATATATGTACTTCTTGTCTCACCATTAAATGTAAGTTCATTCTTTGTGTATCTCTAGCATCTAATACAGTGACCAGCACATAGTAAATGCTTAAAAATATTTATTGATTGGTTAATTAAATCCTTCCCCTCAAAGAACTTAATCCTATCTACAAGCAAATATTTTTGCTAATTGAATTCCTACATATCCTAAAACCTTATCACACTGAGGAGGTAGCATTTTGAGATTGGATTTTATGAAGTACAGAAATTCAAATGGCATAGAGCTTCACTGACAGATAACATGTCTGCTCCATGAGGGCAGAGGCTATTTTGAGTTGGTCTATACAATATTAGCAAATGAGTGTGCATGCGTGTGTGTGTGTATGTGTGTGTGTGTGTGTGTGTGTGTGTGTGTGTGTGTGAGAGAGAGAGACAGAGAGAGAGATTCAGAGAGAGAGAATGCTAAATGTCTGGCCAGCCTCAGACATATACTAGCAGTGAGGACACTGGCCAAATCATTTCTCCTCTGGTTGCCTCAATTCTCTCATCTGTAAAATGAGGACAATAATAGTACCCCCTTTCAAGTTGTTGTGAGGATACAACGAGAAAATATCTGTAAAGCCCCTTGCACTAGATAAATGCTCGTAGTACTGTCATTATTGTTGTCGTCATCGCCAAAACCTAGTGTAGTTCCAAGTGTAATGTTACAAGGATTGTTCTCCAGGAAGATCTCGCCTGACACTTTGTTGTGGAACTATTATCATCATGTATTATGTTCATTTTTGTTTGTGCCACATATCTCTACTAGACTACAAATCCACTGGGAGCAGGATGCACATATTTTCCAGAGATTTCTTCTCTTTTTGCCCCATTGATGGGGCAGGATCCTGTGGGCAGGATCTATGAATTTATTGAATTGAGCCTGGTTATCGTTTGTCCCAGGCCAGATGGCCAGCATGCTGGGGTATTTCCTTTTTGTCAGCCCTGACATGCTTATCTGGCTGACAGAAAAAGGTCATTGTGCTTGGAGAGGGGTAGGGACAGAAACCAGACCTCAAGGGTCTGAGATGTGAGTGAGTGGTGAGGAGAGGGGAGGGGATACACATTTTTCTAGGAATTTCATAATAAATTAGAAGAGAAAATTGTGTGACAGCAACTCAAGGGGTAGAAGGATCAAGAAAAGATTCTACATTTTTACATGTAAATGATCCCAGATAAAATACACTGACAAATAGAATCATTTATTTAGGTCCATGCCTTCAGATTCTTTTTGTCTTGACAAATGAAAAACTAGAATCAAGAGTTGAAAGAAAACTATTGAACTTACTAAGCTAGGTAGGAGGAAGAGGATGCGGGAAAAAAAGGAGGAGGAAGATGAGGAGGAATAAGAGGAAGAAGAGCAAGAGATCAGAGGAGAAGAGAAGGAGGAGGAAGAGGAAGAAGAGGAGAAAGAGGAAAAAGAGGTCAAAGAGAAGAAGAGAAGGAGGAGGGAGAGAATAGCAATATGGCACAGGGGAAAGGAACCTCAGTGGAAATCCTTGTAATTCCATTTACTCCCTGTATGACCTTGAAGAACTGTATAATCTTTTTGGGGCTCAGTTTCCTCATTTACAAAATGAGAGATTTAGACTAGGTAGTCTTGGAGGTCTCTTCCAACTCTAAATTTATGATACTATGAAAAGGACAAAAAAATTTAAGAAACTAAACCTGTTTTTTTTTTTAATATACGAAAAGATGGATTGTCAACACTCGATACAGATAAACTGTAAAAGAATGTTGACTTTTTAGTTGCCTCCCATCACTTCCTAAAGTACAAAATTTAGAGTGTCTTTGAGCCTTAAAACAAGCTACAAAACTCTAACAACTTAATTTTAGTGCCTGAAGCTAAACTGTGCTAGGGAGCTTGGGATTTTCAAAGCAATATCAAATGAAGTAGAAAAATACTTTCCTCTAATTTACATTGACTCTCTCCTTCCACATTCTTCCCCTTCCAATGGAAATGAAATTGCCATTTGATCCCACCAGTTTTCATCAAACAACCCACCCTGATGGCCATCATACCTCAATCACTTGTAAATTCAAAATTCACGCCAGAATATCATCTTCCACTTGGAATAAGATACTGAATGAGTCAAGAAACATCATGAATTTTATACATACTTATCTTGTGTTTTGCAATGCTGAAGTTCAGTGGGAAAAAAATGTGTATCAAGCAACTTCTAACATTCACATGTTGGGCAAGGAAATAATTCAGTAGCCATTGGAGTAAAGAAGGAAAAGCCTGTATCCCCCTTCTTCTTTTTCTTTATGTTTCTTGAGATTGATGGCAATGTCTCCATAGTATGGAAATACTCTGCCAATAAATGAAACATTCTTTCCCTCACCCAGATGTTTAATCTATAAAATGCCAAGTACAACAAAAAAATGCTTGCTCATTTGTGTAAAGATGTTCTCAGGGATCAGAGTATTTGACACTGGCTGAACCCAACATCAGAAGTCCCATGAAGTTTTTGATTTTTCATTTGAACATCTTTGTGTTATGGAGATAGAGATGAAAATGCTCCTTAAGAGTTGGGACCAAAATAGTGCTTTGCATATTCTCCCCTTGCTAACTTCATTCTCCTATCTAAGCTTTCTCAATTAAACTGCCAATGAATTAAAGCTTATGGGAAAGAAAGCTAATAGGTTTATTTCTAATAGAAATGCGAGAACTGAGATAATTACTGAATTGGTTTTCTTTAAGTTCATTATCCTACTCACTAGAAGTAAATGTATCTTCCCAATATTAATTGAATCAAAACAGTTTTTTTCACATATTCTTAGCTCCATATATTTTACTTGACAATATTAGGATGATGATTTATAAATGTAAAAATGACTGTGATGCTCATTTTCCCTGTGACACTTATTGAATTAAATAATTCATTATTAAAGATTAATTGCGCTAATTATGTCCACTTTCAGAATTAGTTCAATAATTATTTACTCTTTTCCGCTTGTGAGTAATTAATTAGCTAGATGTGTCTGGGTTTGCATTGTACTGTCTTATAAAATGAGCTGGAATTATCTATTGCATATTTAGAAACCATTTTCTCCTTGGCATGTTGTTGTAGTTTGATTGGACATCTTTGATTTGTTTCCCTCCATTTTGACTGCTTATTCTGCAAATTTACCTGGCTTTTCTCCAGTTTACCAGTATGATGCTGTTGTAACCACAATTCCTACAGTGTTTTCAGCAATTACTGATTTAATGATAATGGTAATGATAATGGTAATGATAAAAAGTATTTAATGGCAAGTAATGCCTTGCTTGATGTTGATTTGCTCTTTGATCACACGCATAAGCACACTTTGATGTCTTAATATGCTATTATTATTAAAAATAATAATAGCATTTTTATCACAACCATTAAGTTGGTATACTATTAGATGAACTGAGTCACACTGATACTGGTACAAAGAACCTGGCAGCTAAATGCAAGGGTGGTTTGAAGGGCTCTTGAAAATGAAGGAATTGATGAAGTTGGGTTTCTCTATGTCCACAGAGGCAACATGTGACATCTCTTTGTCTTACCTTTCAGTAATAAAAATAAGTAACAAACAAACAAACAAAAACAGCAAGGAGAAAGCTACAGTTTGTGCCCCAACACCTGTATTCCAGACTTTGATGTAATCATCAGAATGCCATCCACAAATAAAAGCCTGGCGAGAACCTTAGCATCTCTAGGGAATACTTCTTCCATTTGCACTCAGCACTGGATAGCTGCTTTGACAGAGGTAAACATCATTTAGCTACCTCCCTGACTTCAGTCTGCACCAACAATGATGAACAGTAGATCACTAAATGGTTATCTCTGCTGTGGCATCTAATCTCGAAAGGCTTAATGCCTTATTGCCAATCCCTCATTCAACAAGCATTTATTATGCACCTACTATCTGCCAGTACCTTGCTAAGTACTGGGAATACAAAGAATGGAAAAAAAAACCAAACAGGCAATATTCTCTGTTCTCCCAGAGCTCATAGTCTAATGGGAGAGACAACACAGAAACAGATATTTGCAAGCAAGATAAATTGGAGATAATCAATAGAGGAGAGGCACTAGCATTAAGGGGACTTAGGTTCTTGTAGAAGATGGAATTTTTGCTGAGACTTATAAGCAGCCAGGGAAGCTAGGAAGGGTGTATATGTGTGTGTGTGTGTGTGTGTGTGTGTGTGTGTGTGTGTGTGTGTGTGTGTATGTGTGTGTCTGTGGTGGAGGGGGCAGGGGAAAGGGGTTTGACACCCTGTGAACATGCCCAGGGTGTGAATATGGAGTATCTTCTGTGAAGAATAGCAAAGGGGCCAGTTTTATTGGATCTCAGTACATGTGGAAAGGAGTAAGATACTAGAAGACTGAAGAGATAGAAGAGGGTCAGGTTGTGATTATTGTAAGTGAACCTAACAATGTGTTTTCTCTACCAAATCAAGTACTTCATAGATAGGTAGATAGGTAGATAGATAGATAGACACACAGATATGACAGAGACCTCCTTAACATCTGTCCCCTTTATGAGGGTGACAGATGTTAAGTAACACATTTGAAAAATTTATACCGGCCAAAATGTAGGATTTGGACCAATGGATAGACCATTGAGTTGGTTTTGCCATCTCTTCCAAAGCCATGTCACATAATTTGACTCGACATAGAATGTTAAAAATGAAAGGGAGCATTGGATCACAGGTATGATGGGGAAAGACCCCTTTTATTTACAGATAATTAAACTGAGGCCTGGGGAAATGTGGCTAGAAAGTGAGAAAGATGCCAACCGAAGCCTTCTAATTCCAGGTCTAGTACTTGGCTCCTTCCACTATGCCACTCTTCTCTCATCCTCTAGATCCAAAATAATTTGTGATCCATTACCTGGTAGATGTTGCAAGGCACCTGATTCCGACTTTTCACAAATTATTTTTCACTTTGGTTATTTATGCCTGCTATTTTGCTTTCATAAACTGTAAATCCTATGAAGGTGGGAACTTATTTAATGCCACATTTGACCTTTTCAGTCTTCTTGACTCTAAATCCAGCACTCTATTAGGAGACATTGGATAAATAATTGGTAATTGATGGACTGGGTCACAGAATCACCCAGAATCTGAAAGCTGAAAGGTACCTCAGATGCCATCAAGTCCAACCCATAGAGAAAAGTAATCTTCATTGCTTCATTGGGGTTGGAAGAAGCTAGATACGATTGGACAATAGGGAGTGTTCAGCCTCTGCCTAAGCATCACTGGAGAAGAAAAATCCAACGCATCTTCAGGCAACCCATTTCTCTGAGCAGTGCTAATTTTTAGGAAGTTTTCCTTGATACCAGGATTAATTTTGCCTCTCTATATCTTCCATACATTGTTCCTGGTTATACCCTATGGCACCAGGGTGAATAAGCCTGATCCCTTTGGCACATGACAGTCTTAAAGATCACTATCACACTCTCGCTTCTTGAGCTAAACTTGCCGACTTTCTTTAAGTGATACTCATATGAACTGAACTCAAGGCCCTTCACCATCCCAGATTAACTCCTCTGGATATTGTCTAGATGACTGATGACTTTCTTCATTGTTGGTGCCCAGAACTGAACAAAACACTCTCGATGAAGTTGAACAGGGTTGATTACAGTGGATTATTTCCAGAAGTTATGATTCTCAATGCGGCCTAAGATCCTATTAGCATCTTTGACTGCCATGATTATGCTATTGGCTCCTATTGAGCCTGAAGCCCACTAAATCCCTCAGATCCCTTTTATGCCATAGGAACACTGATGTCTAACCAAGCCACCCCCATCCTATACTCACCAAACTGATGTTTTTGGTACTCAATTATAAGGCTTAATGGATACTTACAGTACACTACTGTTATGTGGGGTGACCTAAATTTTTGGACCTTAAAGAATGATCCTCAAACTAATTTTTTTTAAATGGTAGAACACTGTGTAAAGAATATAAAGAAATATAATCTCACTAGCTACCACTTCATAAATATTCAGTAGTTAATGTACAAGCACATGAAAAATGCTCCAAATCACTAATAAGGGGAATGCAAATTAAAACAACCCTGAGATTCTATACCACACCCTGAAAATTGGCCAAAAAAATGATAAGAAATGTTAATGGCCATGGTCAATGTTGCAGGGGTTGTGGAAAGCTAAGCATGCTAATACATTTTTGGTGGAATTGTAAAATGATACAATCACATTGGAAAGCAATTTGGAATTATTAAAATAAAGTGACTAAAATGTTCATTCCCTTTGAACTAGAGACTCTATTACTGGTCTTATATGCCAAGGAAACCATTGAAAAGAAAAATGTCCCCATAAACTTCACAACATTTATAGCAGCACTTTTGGTGATTGCTAAGAACTAGAAACAAAGCAGATTCCCATAGAGTTTGGAATGGTTAAACTAATTATGGTACACGAATGTAATGGAATATTACTGTACTATAAGAAATGACATCCATGATGAATACAGAGGGACATGGAAAGATCCATATGAACTGATGCAGAATTAAGGGTAAGCTGAGCCAATAGAACACTAGACATAGTGAAAACAACAAAGTAAATAGAAAGAACAACAATCTACCAAAAATCAAAGGTAAAAGTGACAAGATTTTAAAGATCAAGCAGGACTCGAATGAGAAGACACCCCAAACAAACCCCTTTCTAGAGTGGGAGATCCACATATGTTACACACTGCACATGTTTCAGACTTTTCCAATGTATCAATCAATTGTGCTGACTTTTTCCCCTTCTCTGGGACGGGGAGAAGGATGGATGCTTTGGAAAACTATAGCAATATAAAAAACAGAACATGTTGATAAAACCTTTTTAAAACACTAAATGCACTGGCTTCCTTATTATACCTTCCAAATTTTAGTACTATATAAACTAAAGACTTTGCAATCAGATTTTTAAATAATTTCAGGGAAAAGGATAAATATTCTCTTTTAAGAGAAGACACAGTTAAATGGTACATTTTGTTTAGCTAACACAATTCAAAATACGCACTTTGTTCCTAAATGTTCCAAGTTAAAATATATTAGACTTGGATTTTATTTTAAAAATATGAAAAAAAATCAATCTGAGCCTGTCCTGCTTACATGAGACTCATTTAGCTGGAGAATTACTTTAAAACAAATTGCTCAGAGTGAACAAGGAAAGTGTGTACTTTTTTTTTTAAAGGAGTGAAGCAAAGGCATTTGCAAATCACTGGCATCTTGGAGCCCATTTGTAAGCAGGCATTTGGCACATAACTCGATTCACACGTTTTACCCTCTGGAGCCAGAAAAGAGGAAAGAGAATCCCTAATGACTTTTGGAAATTTCTCCATCAATACCTCCACCACAATAGAGCTTAGGGTTCAATAAAACTCTGCATTCAAAATTAAATGTCCAAGATTAATATGCAGTCCACACATCTGCACAACTATTGCCAGAGAGAGTTGGGAGCTTGCTTTTTTTTTAAAGTGAGTTCTTAGATAAAAGTGGCATGGTTAAGAAAGGTGACTTCATTTAAAGGAAAAACAGATAGTACATCCATTTTAAAAGAGCAATTGAGCGTTCATTAGACTGGAAATTAAGTTGTGATTGACAGAGATTTATTGCTATGTGGCAAATGTGTAAAACAAATTGCATAGACCTAAAGTCTGGTTTTTGATTCAGGCATCAATCTACTAAGTATGTAAAAGAAATTAATATCATCCTGATAGCATGAAATTGCACAAATACTTTTACCTATTCATGTATGACTATCATTGACCTAACCCCAACTCTCTACTCAAAGGGATTTGCTGTAACAAGAAACAAAGATCACAATGGAGAAACATGTCAGGATTTTAATAAGGATTATAAATTGCCCTTGTGGGAGATAAATTATTTTTTACTATGAAATAAATATTCACAGATCTTTACATTTTATCAAAAGGTTGCTACTGGGTGATAAAACAGCACTGAGATCTTCACTCATAACCCTGTACTGGGAACGCTGAATCTGTGCTCCTGCCCCTCCTGGCTTGGAGATCATCTGGGAGTCCTTACATTGCAGGCCTATCTAAGACCAATGGGTTCTGCATTTGGGTCCTGCCTGGCCTAGAGACCAAGGCCCTAAATTGTTCTGGGCTGGTCTAGTTAGGATCTCTGGGTGCCCCAGTCAGTAACCCTTTGCTGTTGGCTTAAGCCCAGGGTTGAGTCAGGGATTAACTCTAAGGTTTCCCACAGAGCTGCCCTAGCTTGGAACTCTGGGTATTGAGCTTGTGATCCTAGCTCAGCCCCATCCTAGAGTTCCTGCATTGACCTTTTGCCTGTGATCTGAACTTGTGATCTTGGACTGTTAAGATGACCCATGGAAGTTTCTCTTTCCATTTCCCATTCAGTTCTCAGTCCAATGTTCTTCTTATTGGATTACCAATATTTATTTAAAGTAACATTCTAAATAAATATTTCTTGTCTGTCAAAATTGATTAAATGTATATGACAATACTAAAATACCCAAAGGAATCCGTGATCTCATCAATGTGGATTTGTCCGGTCTCCAAAAATGTGAGAAAGAAATCTTTGAGAAAGAAACCTCGTAAACCACAAGTAAACCCTTAAACCAAATTTACTCTGTCTGGATCTCATTGATTGGACAATAGGTCCCTGCCTGAGCACCACTTAATGGTTATTTTTTGGGCCCTCCTGGTTCAGAGTGAATGTAAATAGTAACTGTTTCTCTTTTGGACAGGAACCCTGAGGGTCTTCCCCCCTCCTTGTTTGATTTTTTCTTCCTTTTTTTTTTTTGATTGAAGGAGCCATACCTAGACTCACTTCTTAAAAAGAAATAGTCATTGCCTCACTCAAAGTGAGAACGTGAAAAGACCTTAGTTTAAAAAAGTCAAGATCTCCCACTGTATCCTGGGCCATCTCCAGCCATCCTGATCAATACCTGGCCATTGGATCCAGATAGATATGGAGGGGAAAGTGAGGTTGGTGACTGTGCACAGCCCACCCTCCCTCAAATCAAATTCAATTGCAAGTCATGTCATCATCTCCCTGATTGTCACGGTTCTCTTCAAGAACGAAGGACAAACCATACAATAATGTAGAACTCAAAACATCCACATCTGCCCACTGTGAATGGGGTGGGGCATCTAACATCCTGGGGCCTTCCCTCACTCTGTGTTGGCTCTTGAGGGCACTCCTTCCTCATGAGTAAGCTAATCTTTCTCATTTTTTGGCTCATTTTTTGCTTATTTGCTCATTTGCATCATTTCTTTGATGACATTTTACTTGAGACCATCTCTGTAATTCCACATGATAAGTCAATAATGATTCACAAACTTTGCTTGTCCAAGGACAACTCTGCCACAGTAAGGAAAAAAAAAAAAAACTTTCCCGAAGGACCATCTCATTTGCCTCTCAAACCACATGTGCTCAAAAAAGTTCTTGTAAGAAGTAATGAAAATGACACGATTTTGAATGAGATAAAAATAGAGTGATATCTACTATACAAACTCCTGACAAACACCAACCTATCAACATTATTGTGTTATAACATCACTACCATAAGAAATCTGCCTACATTTTTGGAACATTGAAATGATTTTTGTACATTGCTTTCAACAAAGCAATTCACTCATTAAATATCCTTAAAATAAAAGCACTGACATATTTTCCTCTATTGTTTATTGTTTCTCATCTCGTTATTTCAATAAAAGTAAAAGAAAAAATATTAATTCTTTGGGACTTATTAACCTTTATGCAGAATTCATTATTAAAAATAATTAATACACATCATGAATTTGAAGGCACACTAAAGGAAATCTACAGAAATATGTTTCAATAGAGGTAACAATATAAAGAAAAGTTTTAAATTTGCAAGTTTGCAATATTCTTCAAGAAAAAAAGGATTACATACTTTGTAATGGTGTCTAAAAGTGGAAGGCTATCATTTTCTAGTTAAAACAACTCTAATTAAATATTCCCAACACTTTAGTAATTTAAACTCGTATCTCTACTTACAGACGATCATTTAATAACTATTCCTTCTACTGAATAGTAAAAGGGTATTATATAAATCCTTAGTCAAAGAGGAGATCTCTATCAAAGCCCAGGAAATGATAAAGGAAAAGAAAGGATCTCACAGCAAAAAATATCAAAGGAATGTTTGAAGCTGTATGTCAAGCCCCAAGAACATGACTTTTTGTAGCTAATAACAACATGTCATATATTCCTTGAGGTGAGACATAGAGTAGCTAAGTTGAACATCCTAGTCTTAAACCCAACTAAATATCCAAGTGATAAAATTCCATTTAGTTATGTGCAAATAGATTATTATCTTTAAGAATTACATAAAATCAAAAGCCACTTTCCCCTGCAGGATCAACCAATTTTATCATCATTATAAGAAATAACATAAAATTATAATAGAATTTGGGGACACTTGGTTCATTTAAATATTTGAATCCAGAGGATGGCTTGTTAGACTCAATAAATAAGGTCTCATCAGAAATACAAGTTGTCAAGGTAATGTATATACAAGCGTGGAAGTCAGTCATGGCCTCTGACATGTGGGCAAATCTCCACTGTACTGCAATTCTATGTCTGTCTCCTGAAATCAATTTTTGTTTAGACATGTTGGAATTTTATATAATTAAACAGCTGTGACAGCCAAGCAGTAGGTTTTCTCCTGGACAAGCCAAAAACAAAATGATCCTTATCCATTCTCCAAAACTTTCTTTCCAAAACAGAGAAAAGGTTAAAAATATCCTTAAAAGCTATAATAACTAGTAACATTTTGGAGAGAATTCCAAAAATCACTATGGCCAAAACGTAGGTCAGATATCTCCCTTATATCTCTTATACTTGTATTTCATTTTTCCCCCTGCAGTTACATTTGAGGAGCCAAGGGCAGTATTCAGACAAATTCATTACACAAATCTCCCTCAAGGGGTAACAGGGAGCCTTTGAATGAAGAGTCAATGAACTGAAAGCAGAATTTTATTCAAATTTATGCACTGCAGTCTTCATAGACATATGAATTTTTTTGTAATAATGGCAGTAACTGATGAAATAAAAGAGGATTGACAAAACTACAGCAACCAGGAGATGCTACTCAGCTGTGGTTACCAGACATCCATTTGTAAGCCAAACTGGAAGGTGGAGTTGCTAGTGATTCTCTTGTACATGTCTACCCAGCGAGTAATCAGAAAAAGCTGGAATAAATGGACTATTAGGTTTATGGGTAGGGAAGAGATCATCCACATTTAAGTCAGTAGCATGAGAAAAGTCAATAGTCAAACATAATACACAGACACGCACGCACAAATGAAAGTCTGCTAGGCAAAGACAACTGGCAGCCGGAATAGAGATAGTGTTCATGAGGTTGCTGTTCCAGAGATCCTGTAGCAGGCCTAAGTCTCCATTCATTAGTGATTCTTCTCTTAAAGATAGAGCAATATGGAAACGACACATGATACAAACATGTTAATGTCAAAAATATGGGACAGGTCTCCAAGAGCAGCAAATTGATGGAATCATAGCCCTGAAGTGCCAGCTTCTCTGGTGCATGGCAACAACTGCTTTGGGATTGAAAAGTAGGAAAAAAAGTCTATTTGGTGATGTTTGCTTCAATCTATCTCTCTTAATAACTGCTGGTCACAATGGACATTCCAGCTGGAGAGGTATTATTTAGAAGAATGGAAAGTAATAAAGCTTAGTGATGTGTCTTCTCTATAATGAGAGACTCCAAGTTTAAGCATGGGGATTATGGGGTTTTGGAGTGGGTTTTTTGGGTCACTGTTTTGGGTTTTTTATCCAATGAAAACTATGTACCATCTATTTGTCACTTTAAGAAAAATGTGGGGCCTTTGGTTTCAGTGCTTGACATATTTGGGATATTTGTGCACATCAAGAAAATGTGAGCTCATGGACTTGAATGTGAATAACATACAATATTGGTAAAAAAAATATGCAACTGTAATCCTTTGGTAAACTTCAAAACATGTTACTTGTCTACAAAAAAAAAATCATTAAAACTGTCCTTTGGTGACAGGGGTTAGGCACAAGAAAGTTCCATAATAGGGAATTACACCTCAAAAATGAAAACATTTAGACATTCCTCTGGGGAGAAAGAAAATCTTATTGCCTGTGTACCCTCCTTAAGCCAATACAGTGGAGGACATCATAGATGGGGCAAAAATGCATCAATTCATTGTTCCTGCTCAAGACAGAGTGGGTAGAAATTTGTGCCAGTGACTCAAGATCTCAAGGAATTGCAATAGAGATTGTAAATTCAAAGATGATGAAGTTGAAACTGCCCCTGGACTTAGAAATGGTTGAAGATTCACGAGCAATTCATCAAGCTAGAAAGATGCCCATTGTTGTCATTTTTAATTAGGTAGGACTATATTCATCAGAGGTATACAAATCAATACATTCTCACTGCCAGCTGGACCAGATTTAGAATCAAAGTGATGGGGAAAGAAACTGGACCTCCGATTTCTTTGGTATAAGGAACCTTCAGGTAAGGAAACTCTATCTTACCAACCCAAGTAGGCACCTTCTCTGAAACTCAGTCATAGAGAATTACCCAAAGCTATCCAGGGACACAGTTCCAATGTGTCAGAAGTGGGACTTGAACCCAGGTCTTCCTAGCTCAAGGCAAGCTGGGTTCAAATCCCGTTTTTGCCACTTACAATTCATGTCACCTGGGACAAGTCACTCTGTCCTCTGGACTTCAGTTTACCTCAGCTAAAATTATTGAGCAAGATGACCTCCATAGTCTTATGTCAGCCCTAATCCTGTAACCCAATGAGGTACACTTCAGAAAGAGCTCAAAGTACTTCAAACAATCAAAAAATTTTAGAGTTGGAAGCAACCTCAGAGACCACCTAGTTTTGAACAACTATTACCTGAACAAGAGTCTCCTTTACAATATACTGGCAAATGGTCATCCAACCTTTACTTGAAGTGCCTGACACAGACGGAAGGCTTTATAAATTTTCTCATTTTCTCTCTCTCTCTCTCTCTCTCTCTCTCTCTCTCTCTCTCTCTCCTTCCCTCCCTCCCTCTCCTCCTCCCCCTCCATCCATCCTTCCATCCACCCACCCACATTATGAGAATGAGGAGGAACCTATTACCTCAAGCCTATTTGACCACTTTAAAGAAAAAACAAAAGAAAAGTGATTTCTAAGACAGCAAGACTTGCCACCCAAAAGAAACATTGAATGATTTAATTTTCAGCCCTCTACCACCCAGTCTTATGTAAAAGTTTCCTATTAATAACCGAAAAGAAATTGTTCTTGTTTATCTTTTAAAATGTGATCTATGAAGAAAGGGGACCTACATATATATATATATATATATGTTTTTATGTGTGTGTGTGTGTGTGTGTGTGTGTGTGTGTATGGGTATTTTTTTTGCTAGATTGTCTATGAAGCCCACATCTGATAATATTCTGCTTCCTACAGAGCTAGAACATTCAGAGTATAGCAAAATGGCAAAGGAATCAGGGATATTTGTTATTCACTCATGCTTTATTGTAGAAATTAACTGCCAGCGTATACTGACATTTCTCCAGTGAAATAAATTTACCCAGTGAGTTGTTAACTGAATACAAGGAGGCTGACATTAGCCATTTTGGCAGGTGAAAATTAAAACTGTGTTTCTTTTGTCCCAAAGCTGCCAAATGTGCAAAGAAAGAGAGGTTTTAGATCACCATACACATTTCAGATGTATCTTTGAAGGTGCAGGCGGGTCACAGATTGGTTTCTATAGTTATTTCATTGTTCAGGAAGGACAATAGTAATATCTCAAGAGGTTTAGTTAAGCTTACTATCCTATCACTGTAGCAATTAGAGCAGGTAGGGCCACGTATGTCTATCATTCAGAGAACAATTTAGCTGTTGTGGGTTCCTGTATACCCTCAGCTAACAGAGAAACCAACAAGCTGTAATTAATATTATCAAAAGGCACAGAGAAATCTATCGATTGCTCCACAGGTCTGGAGAAGCATACCAGACTGAATTGTAAAGGCCAACGTATAACGCACACTGCGCACTTTCAAAAATATTCTAAATTTGCATCTAGAGTTATTACTTGTTTACAAATATATCTGCAGGCCTGTAGTCATCCTGAAGCCCTTGCTAAAAATGAGCATCCTATTCTTCAGTCTGATACACTCTGTGGGCCGATCGACAAGTATTACATGCCCGTGTAAACCATTTGAACAATCACTTTAATGCTCGCTCTGAGAACATTCATTCGGCCCTCTCAGCCCATTATATCAATCCTTCAACAAGTATTTATTATGCATGTACCATGTGACGGACACTGTGCTTGGAGATGGGGGTACGGGCGACAAGAATGAAACAGCCCCTACCCACAAGGAACTTATATTCTAAGAGAAGAACACAAATGCAACAAAAATATGTACAGTTTAAATGTAATACGTACAAAGGCAAATTACTATGAAACATTTTTACTACTATATTTTTAATTCAGGTGGTCTGTTTGAGCTGCATGTTAAAGAAGGAGGGACTCTGTGAAGCAGAAGGAGGAAGGGATGGGTTCCAGCTAGTATAGTCACAGAAACAGGAGACAAACTGTTGTGCGACACAGAGAGGAGGCCAGTTTTGCTGGATCATAGAGTGTAGAAGGAGGAATAGAGTCTAATTAGGCTAGAAAGATAGGTTAGGGTCAGGGCCTTAAAAGCCAAATGAAGAAGTTTCTCTCTGGCCTTCTCTCTGTTCTGCACACAGAACACTCCATCTCCCATCTCCAGGCCTTGGAATTAGTCTCCCCACACGTCTGCAATGTAGCCATCCTCACCTCAGCTTCAAAGAATCTCTTCCTTCAATACAAAGCCAACCATCATCTTTGACATGGAGCATTCCCGAATTCCTACAACTTGATAGCACCCTCTTTCCCAAAATATCTGTTATTTCTTCTGCATATACGTATGTGAGGAGCAGCAGTGTCATGGATAGAGAGATAGCTTAGGAGCCAATACATCCTGGCGTCAGCTCCCACCTCTGACAAATACCAGCTATGTTACCACCTGACCAGGTTACTTAATCTCTCAATGTCTCAGGCAACTTGCTAAGATTATAAATTACTGCCAACCTTCACTGATAGAGGAAGCTTCTCATAAGGCACTCATTGCACCCATGAAATCACTGGTACAATCTCTATTGGTATCTACAGCTATATCTATACAGACAGACAGATAAATATGGAGATACACACATACACACACTCTACCCCGTAGAATGCGAGCATTGTGAGAAAGGAATTCTTGGTCTTTGCTTCTTTATATTCTAGCATGGTGTTGTAAAGGCAATCAGTAAATGAGAAGATCTTTCCTGCCCATTTGAATAGGCTTCGGGGGACTCTTGGGGTCCTAGTGGGGAGTGGCTAAGACTGGAGCCAATAGTAGGTGCCTGAGTTCTGGCCGTTCAATGGCATTCTAGCCGACGAGATGACATCTGGCAACTATATAAAAGGAGAGAACACAGCTTGGAGATTGAGACGTAGTGGAGGCAGGAGAAGGAGACGCAGTGGTGGCAGCAGCAGGCTCCACTGAAAGCAGCACTGACCCTCATGCAGACCGGAGAGTGCTGAGCGAGGGCTTGAGGCCAGTGGGTAATCTTTTTACTGGAAGGCCCTAGCATTGAGGGGAAGCACCAGTATGGCTTGGCTCGCTGCCATAATATTTTTCTGTAACCTCCTGGTCACTATTGTGAGATGGGCATATTGGTTTTGGAAGGTTCTTGCCAGGATATCAAATTGGGGACACTGGTCCATGGGTCTGCTATTTTGAAGCCTGAATAAATGTTTTAACTCCTCTGCCTTCTATTTAGAGAATTCCTTATATCCTGTGATTCTGGACCATTGAGGCATATTCATTATTTTCTTTGAAATCATAAATTCTGCCTTAATAATATAGGTGTCTAGCATACAATAGGTCCTCAACAAATGCTTGTTTATTCTTTAATCTGTTTTTTAATATTTTTTAAAAAATCATATATTCATAGCACTCAGGAACGGAAGGAGCCTGAGAGATCATCTATTCTTACTCCCTCATTTGATAGAGAGGGGGAGAGGTCCCAGTGCAGCTAGGTGATACAGTGAGGAGTCAGGAGGACCTGAGTTCAAATCTAGCCTCAGATACTTACTAGCTGTGTGACCCTGGGAAAGTCATTTAACACTGTTTGCCTCAGTTTCCTCATCAGTAAAATGAGCTGGAGAAGGAAATGGCAGAGCACTTTGGAGCCCAAACAGGCTCATGAAGAGTTGGACATGACTAAAAACAACTGAACAAGTGAGGTCCAGAGTGGTTAGTTGACTTGTCCAGGACCATATGGCTAGTAAGTCATAACAGCATCCATGTTCACTGCATAAGAGCTAGAAATGACTTTAATTATCATTTCTTTCAAATCCATTTTACAGATAAAAGAACACAGACTTAGAGAAGTTCAAGGTCACTAAGCAAATAAATAGTAGACCTTGGATCTTTCCACAATAGCATCTGAGCTCCCTGAATGAAGAGCAAAAGTCAAACAGCCTCAGATTTGCCTAAAAGCCACAGAAGAATAATATGTCCTGAATCCAGTTGAATGGTTATTGTTGCTAATATTATTCCTGCTCCAAACAGCCATGGCTTCTTCTTCCTGCACGGCTCTGACTAGCTGTCTTTTCCACAGCAATAACACTTCAAGACCACACACCATGTCTCCATTTAAGTCATCAAGTCAAAGCTGGGTCCTGTCCAGGGTTCCCTAACCAGCTGTCAAACTGTAAGACTCTGGGTAGTTGCAGATCAGCAGGCAGCTGTATAATTTAGAATCCATCTCCTGAGCTGTCGGATCTGCTTTCACACCACCATATTGGTTTTCACTCCAAAGTTGTGTGAGCTCTTGTTGGCATGATCAATGGTGCAGGTGCATGGCTTTGGGAAAGAAACAAAAGGGAACCCTATTGGTTTATTCAGCTTTACAAATATAAAGGGGGAAAAATCAATGTTAGATAAGTACAATGCAGAAAATCATTAGGGAAGGGATTTTATTTTCATGCTCTCAAGAGTTACATCAAAGAGTGAATATTTTAAAATATCAAGAATGTTGAGAGGCATTGGCATTGAGAGAGGAGGGAGGGAAAGTGAATAAGAAAAGCAAAGAGAAAGAAATGAAGAGAGACGAGACAGAAAAAGAGACAAAGATTTTAATAGTTTAAGCCCTGGGCTATATACATACATACACACACATATACATATATACACATATACGTATGTATCTACACGTATACATATGTATATATATATATATATATCAGAATTCTTGTTTCCCCATATAGTTTTATGTACTCAACCTAAAACAACTTTATGAATGTTAAAATACCTCTACCCTCCCCCACCCTTTCTGTCTGTCTGTCTGTCTCTCTACTGTTTTGTAAGCATGCTAATGATGGGTTTGGACTGCAGGGATTTTTCTTTACTCGCTTTAGATTCCTACTGGCTTTGTTTCCTTTGAATTTACATAATTATACTAGAATATTCAGACATATTGAAGGTCTGCTCTTTCCTTCAATGCTTAAAGGTACCTGGAACAGTATTCATTCTGTGATAAGGTTAGGATTACACAAATGTTGGGCAATGGAAGATGGGGAAGAGTGTTAAATCTTCAAGAACCTCCAACATCTGATGGAAAACTTCCTCTACTCTAAAACTTTAGCAGATCTATACTTGAAATAGCTGGGATGTGGCGGTAGTGGTGGTAGTAGTAGTAGGAAGAGGAGGAGGAGGAGGAGGAGGAGGAGTGGTGGTGGCAGCCACAATAGTAGAAACAACATTTATATATTGCTTTAAGGTGCTTTAAATGCATAAACTCATTTAATCCTAACACTCAAGGGACTGGAATAATAACCACATGTCATAGTAGGGTATGAGTTGGACTAGGCAACTCTGGTCACTCTAATTATGAAATTTTGTAGTACTACCCTGAATGTGAAGTTGACAATGATATTCTTCAATGGCATCTTTGTATTCAATCAAATTTGACACTAAGACTGGCTCAAGGAAAGGCAGAATTGGGAAGTAGAGAGATAGCCAGCCTTCCCAAATCCCATTCTTAACACATGCTGGCTCTGTGACGCCAGGCAAACAAAAAGTTTTAGACTATAACCTTGAGAAAGGTTGCCGATTAGCTTAATAAAGGCAGGCTTCTCTCCAGGAATTACCTACACCAGTGAAATCATCTGTAAATACCCCTTCTCCTCTACCAAAAAAAAAAAACCAAAGCCAAAGCCAAGCCAAAGACCTAGCCTAGTAATGTGACCTTATTGCTTAAATCAAAGCAATAGGACTTGCAATTAATACTGTCCATAACTCATGGGCAGAAGCCAACAGAGGTTAGGAATTATGCTCAGTGTACCTTATAAACAAAACGATCAGTCAGCAAGCATCCAAGTACCTATTATGTTCCCTCACTATGGTGGGTGCCAGAGATTCAAAGGTAAAGATGAAACAGTCCCTGGCCTCCACTCATTTCTATTTTGTTGAGGGAGACAACATGTACATTTGTACATATATAGGAGATATAAACAAAATACACACAACCTACATTGGGGCAAGGGGAACACCAACAGCTAGGGGAGATCAGGGCAGAAAGGCCACTACTTGGGCTCTAATTCACTCTGATATTCCATCTGCAGACCCAAAGGGAAAAAAGCACATATTACAAGAAGAAAGGGAGTTTTAGGACCATGGGCTGCTCAAAAGTTGTCAGGAGGAAGCCAAGGAACCATCATGGAAGTCTGCATCACCTGGTGTCAGGTAATCTTAAACACTCAAAGGATGACTGCCTTCACGCTGAGCTACAAAGGGAAGGGAGAAATAAACACGCTTCACAGAACCTGCCCTTGACTATGTCAAGCAAAACAAGTCTTATGGTAGGTGACTGCCCTAGTGAAAACAGAAGAGACAACAGGGGGCAGAGTTAGCCATGACTAAGTCTAGAACTGTCTTAATTTTTTTAGCTCAGGGGGTTATCCTCTGAGACTCTTATCTTTTTTTTTTTTTTTTACAGTCGCCTTGTTTTATTTTACCCTCTAGCATATTTTAATTTCCAAAACTTTTTAAGGGAGGACATTGACAGTGAGGTATGTGTCCAAAGGAAGGTAACAAGGATTCTGAGTTGACTTTAAATCATGCCTTAAGATAGCCATTTAAAAAAAATAGATTTTTTTTATTTTTAATTTACAACACTCAGTTCCACAAGTTTTTGAGTTCCAAATTTTCTTCCCCTCCCTCCCTTACCCCCTCCCCCTCAAGATGGCATGGCATCCGATAAATATTTTACATACACCTTCTCATTAAACTTATTTACACAATAGTCAAGTTGTAAAGAAGAATTATGACCAATGGAATGAATCATGAGAAAGAAGAAACAAAACCAAAAAAAAAAAAGAGAAAAAAGAGAGGGAGAGAGCAAATAGTCTGTCTCAATCTGCATTCAGACTCCATAATTCTTCCTCTGGATATAGATAGCTCTTTCCATCACGAGTCCTTTGGAGCTGTTTTTGAACCTTGTATTGCTCAGAAGAGCCAAGTCTATCAAAGTCAGTCATCACAGAAGCAATATGTCTGTGGTTGTGTACAACGTTCTCCTGTGAGCCTCTCATCTTCAACAGTGACTTGGTAGATGCTTGTGCCTACCCTATGCATGTGAACATGGCTTGTTTCCACTTCAGGTGTTAGTATCACTACCATTTGTACTTGCACTGAAGGAACCAAAAGAAGGATGTGTGTGTCAGATACATGGCTTACTTTGGGGGGATCCAACCGTTGACGTAGCTTCTTCTGGGGGTTCATTTTTGTTCTGATTTTGCTGTTGTTGTTCTGTTTTGTTCTGATTATCTAATTAATCACTTTTGAAAACCATCCACCATTTTTATGCTTTTTCTGAATATATGTATGTATTATATAAATATGTAATATATATGTATACATATATATATATATATATATATATATATATCTCCTTCATTATTCATTTTTGTATCATTAGTACCTACACCACTGTGTCTGGTACATAGCACGTGCTTAATAAATGCTTTTGGATGGATTGGTCATCTTCCTTTAAATATTGTACCACAATTGTGTGCTCAAAAGGTGAGCTGGCTTATAAAATATGGTGAATAAACATATTTTTTTCTAAAAAAAATAAAAAATAAAAAATGGAAAAAGACCAGAAAGTATACCTCTAATCAGAAGTTAGTCCTAAGGGAATCCTCAGATTATATGCACTTACAAAATCAGTTTTTGAAACAATTTCCAGCTGCAAACTACACAGACTCCACATAAAAACATCTAATGAATCACCTAAGAAATTATTTTCCATCTAGCATTTAAATAACCTTTAATCACTGTATACCTTAGAGAGAGAATCATTTATCTACTTATGTCACTGGTGTGAAATTAAGTGTTAAGTTTTCTCTTTAAATTTTTAAACTATATGCTTCCATCTAATCAGCAAAGTTCGCAGGAAAACAAAATTAATTGATTTGAACAAATTTTCTTCCGGTAGAGAAAAGGAGATAGGTGGTGCTCAATAATTTTTTGGGGGGGGTGGTTGAAACTTTAACTAGTAAAGGGCTAGTATTTCAATAGTTAGTGACTTAAGATTTGCAAAGTATTTTATATTCAGTAAGTCATATTATCTTCACATGAACAGACAATTTTGTTGTGGGTATTAATAAACACAATTATAGATGGGGAAACTGAGAGATGTTGTGATTTGACCATAATCTCTTAACTATTAAGTGGCAAAGCCAAGATTTAAGTTCAGATATCTCCCATATCTAAAGTGAATTCTAATAACACCAGTTTGCCCTCATGGTCACTGTCAGGCACAATTTATGAGGCAATACTTCTAAGAGCTATGGGCTCCCTGGGACACTTTTAACTTAGACACTCACAACAACAGCTGTACAGGGCCCATTGTGAAATTCCCCTATCCACACTCCAGGAAACCCATTCCTTGTCACCTAGACCACCTTGTGGCTTTGGTGCTCTTTGGTGAATAGGTTCTGGCCCCTGGACATTGACTAATAAAGGAGAACTGCACTTCTATCCTGTTCTTTTGGGTGGAGAAGATGAGCAGGCATGGATGCGACGTGATGTTCATTAAGATCTTTCATTACATTATATTTCTCCCCAATCCATTCCACTTCTACACTTCCCTATTATTACTGAGAGCATCATTTCAGTTACCCAGGTTCACAAACTTACAAAACCAGTTCTCAAACGTTTTTTGTTTCTTTTCTCCACATCTCTCACATATATCCCCTCTTGACAACTCACTTGGTCACCAATCTCATTCCAACGGTCGTTACTTCTCATTTGGCCTACTGAAAGAGTTTCATATTTGATCTCTCTACCACAAACCTTTTCCTATGTTACTTCATATTAGTCTCCTCTTAAGTTGACATGAATATGTATTTTTCTACATACAGAATTATTATTAACATATGTATATAATTTACAAATAAGTACTGAACATCATATTTCAAGATATCATGAAAGCTACCTGAATGTATGAGACAAGAGAGCTAAGTATTTTTTAAATCCACAAGTTACTTCCAAAAGAAATTCTAAAATGAGATTTGAAGATTATATATGTATGTATTTTGCTGTTTTTCAATTGTTTCAGTTGTGTCTGACTCTTTGTGACCCCATTTGAGGTTTTCTTGGCAAAGATATGGGAGTGGGTTGCCATTTCCTTCTCCAGTCATTTTACAGATGAGGAAACTGAGGCAAACGATTCAGTGACTTGCCCCAGGTCACACAGCTAATCAGTGTTTGAGGCCAGATTTGAACTCAGGAAGATGAGTCTTTCGGATTCCAGCTCCAGAACTCTACTCACTATGCCATCTAGCTGCTAGATAGATAGACAGACTGACAGATAGACAGATACAGACACACACAAACATATGTGTTATCTTTCATCTCTCTTGCCTAATTATCTCTCTCAAGTGCTTAAAGTGGTACATAATTATTAGCTATTATTATAAATGTATATATGTTAAAAAACCCAACACATTGGTAATGATTATCATATACATTATTAAAAAATTGAAATATTAGAATATCTATACAACACAGAAGACTTATATGAAAACTGAAAAATTCGGCATCTTTTAAAACTTGACTTCACTTTCTAACTTGGTATTTTTCTTTTAATCAAATTGTTTCTCATATATACATCATTAGATCAAACAAAGATTAAATTTCACCAACATTTCTTACTCATCAGATATGTTTTAGGCATTTTGCGAGGTACTTGGACTCTTCCTCAAACCAACATAACTTAACCTAACCATGAGACTGTGTATGTGTGTGTGTGTGTGTATATACATATATATATATATATATATATATATATACATATATATATATAGTGTGTATATAAATATATATATATACTATATATATTTTTTGCATAGGATTATGATTACTCAATAACATCATTAAAATACCTTAAGTAATAAATCAACTTCACTTTTTCTCTTTTTTCTAATTGCTCTGATGGGTGTTCTATTAAATCTCTGCCTAATAATAATTTTCATCATCCTGCTCATTAGGATAATCACACAGGAACCGTAAACACATTAAATGAATTGCTACAAGGGACATATTAACAATATTGCCAACTAAATATGCTGTTGACCATGTGCTAATTAGAGTCAGCAACATTTATGCATCATGTAGGAACTATTATATACATACACGTATATGCATATACACATATATATACATATATATATGTATATATACATATATATAATACACATATATATTACTATGATTAATGATAGCAATTCAGTTGAACTCTTATCAAGCTGAATATGATTTAATCACTTCAGCATCAAGACCATATTTGGGGTGATTTTAGTTAAGTGGAAATTATAGAAAAAAGTCTATGTTATGAACTTACTCAACATTATTATTAATACCTAAATCTTTAACTTTTTTATTCTTTATGCATAAATTAAGTAAAGAAAGATCAAATCAGATGCTACTTCCTACTTCCCCTGGTTAAGAGATTTTTGCTCTTTGAATTAAATTGTTCTTTATTCATTTCTAACAACATCTCTAGGTTACCTATTCAATTAAGGAACTCATTCCTGTGCAGATTGGGACCTTTCTCTTCTCCTTTGGACCACTGCCCTGCTGGGCAGGTTGCTTAACTGGGCTCTCTAGGTCTGCTTCTTTCTGAAACTCAGGCCCTAGTTCCAGTGTTCTCTTAAATCCACAATGCACTCTCTGCTCCCAGGTGTCATGGTTCTTGACTCTTTCCTTTTTTCCTTCTTTTTCCCTTTCCTTCTCTTTTTTCTGTATCATTCTGTCAGGTTATCTCTATCTCTCTCCCTTCCTCCTCCCTCATCTGCTCCCCTTTACCTTTCTCTCTTCTCCCTTTCCTTCTCTTGGATATGGTAATATCTAGGAACCTAATGAGCAAGTAGCACTCAAATCAGGGCTAACATGTGAGGAGGAGAAGAAAGAAATCCCTCCTTCCTAGCAGCCATCTCATAAGGCATAAGGATACAGGAGTCATACTGCACAAAGATGTTTCTTCTCTCAAACTGTTACCTAACTATAAAGCTTGCTTTTTAAGGGTCACCAGGAAAGCTTGAGTGTCACAATGGAAACAGAAAAGGACTTAGAGTCAAGAAGATCTAAGTTCAAATCCGACCTCAGACAATTACTAGCTATGTGACCCTGAGTAAATCACTTACCAACTCTTAGCCTAATATTTCTCATGTGTGATGATAATAGCATCTACTCTGTCAAGATTGTTGTGAGGACCAAATAAGATAGTTTATATAAGGTGGTTTGTAAATCACATCCATCCATCCATCTATACATATGTATATAGTTAACCCTATTATCTGTCTCTTACTTTTTATAATGATATTAAATGGGTTAACAGGAAACTCATTTATTTGAGACCAACCCCTCCTCCCCACCTCCTGCATACACTCCCCCCAATACACACATACATTTAAAAACCACATGCTACCTTAAGATCTAAGTTTCTTAAGGGAACTGTTTCGGTTCTTTTGACTTTGGTCCCAGGTGCCTAGCATGGCATCTTGTGTTTGCCACAAAATTACATGTTTAATTCAATTGAGACTTGAATCATCTGGGTACCTCAGGCAAAAACAAAACAAAACAAAACTGACATTTTCCCAAATTAAGTGGATATTTCAAATATATATCTTTCCCCTAAATTCACTCTAAACCTGTCTCAGCTATGAACTTAATGTTGTGCATGAAAAAGCTGTGGCTTATGTTGGAATGCTAGCTAAGGCTGGAGCTAAGCTGAAGAATGAGTCAATCCATGAATCATTCACTCTTCCCACGCTCTTCAGTCCCCACACTCTTCCAAAAAACCAATATAATTGCTTATATACTTCACATGCACTACCTTTTGAATGATTCACTAAAGAAGCTGAAGTTATTGACAGAAAACTGAAATGGGGCTGAACATGGGGGCTTCATCTCTTTTTTCAGTTGAAGATTGTGATTTGGAAGAGAAAGAAAGCCTATCCTAAGTGGACAGATGGCTACATAAAAAGTGTCAGAAAACAGCATTTATTTAGCTTCCTGGACCATGGCCTATGATATGAGAATGATGGTCTCTTGGCAAGGGTAGGAGTGCATTCATGAAGTCCAGGAAGAATTTGTTTGGCAAGAGATTTTTCAAATCTGATTAAATTGAATTTTGAAAAGAACATACAAATAAAACTATAAAGATGTATGCTATAGAGAATAATATGCAAACTATAGAAAGAAGCAGCAACGTGAATCTTTAGATCAAAATAACAACGAAGTTAAGAATAATCCTTATGGTCTAAAATGTCTATGTACTTATATATGGTTTATGGGGAAAATAACGTACAATTTTAACACAGGAAGACATTACATATGTACAAGATTTCACCGATGAAGTTAAGTAGATTATGATTCAAAACTGAAAAATAGAGATAGAAACACTATTTTCTTTCAAAATAAATATACCTAATTAAAGAGAAGAAAGCATAGCAGTGTACTGGTATGGAAACACATAAATATGGAAATGGAAGGACAGTGGAGAATATTTGGTCGAAGGTAAAAGTTGACAAAAACTACAAGTAAAATCATTATAGAAATATATATGACATACCACCTCATCAGACTGAGGATAAAGATACTTTACAAAGCCAGATTATAAAACTAGAACAGAGACAAGCTAGAGCAATAATATAATGCTTCAGTAATTCTGCCATTTGTTCAAAGTTTTTTTTACGCTAAAAGTGGAGCACTTACTAAAATTGTTTATTTATTGTATAATAATAGTTTCCCAGAAATTCATTTGAATTTGTGATTTTACAGATTTGGGAATTTTTTCCATTTACCCAAATTACAAATCATTCATACTTATCCATTCTAAGGCAGTCCCCCCCTCCCATGGCCTTCTGAAAATCTACTATAGGGATCTTACCTCAATTTCTCCCAACATTAAGAGAATGCCACATATTTGTATATGCATAAATACATAGATACATATATATATATATATACACATGTCTATACGTATGTATGTAAACATGTGTACATATACATATAGGTATAGAAATGTGAGATATACATACATACATACATACATACATATATATAGCAAATCACTTCTGTGGGACTCAGTTGCCTTGTCTGTAAAATGGGTATTCGATTAGGTGACTTCTATTATCTTCTCCAACTCAAAATTCTACCATTCCTACCATTATTCCTACCACTATAAGCCTATAGGGTTTCTATAAGTATTTGCAGGCATGCAGCCACATTCTCTTTTAGTAAACAGAAATGACTTTTTTCTGTAGACTCTTTCTATAAATTCAAGGGTGGCAGATGAGGAATGATGGATAAGTAGTCTTCTTCCTTCATGGTATAATTTTTAGGGAACCAAGATTACAGTGATTCCCTTCCCTAAAAGCATATCCTACACTGCCTTGCTCATTTTTTTTTTACATTTGCTCACTGAAATTATCTTAAATGGCATTAAGCTTTAAGTTTGCACTTTACATAAATTATCTCACAAGCCTCATAACAACACCATGCGGCAGGTATGAGGTTTCATTTTCCCTGTGTTATGCATGAACATATTGAGTCTCAGAGACGTTAAATAATGGGCCAAGAGTCACACAGACAGTTTTAGTGACAAGTCTTCCTAACCCCAGGTCCAACACTATTCACTATGCTATCTTGTCTTTCCAAAATTTGAAATGCGTGCAATGCTTGAAGTGTTGTTTTCCACTAAAATGCAAGAATTACTGGGAGGGATAATCCCTTGGTGTAGGTGCCTTTATTGAGTCCTTCCTTGAGCAAAGTTTTTTGACAAGAAAAAATGAGGAGGTAGAGCTGTTATACAGGTGTGAGGATGCCATTGTGCAAAGGAGAACGTGGCAGAAATGGGAGCCAGGGGTGACATGGATAAATTTTGTTGATCTTCCTATTTGTCAGAACCCTACAAGCAATCTGAGACTCTAAACAGAAAGTTCATGTACATTTCTACTCTGTGTGTACAAATCCCCAACAGGATTTTTGGGAGGTCATTTGAAGACTCCTCTGAATTCAACAAACTTCCTTTACTTTGAATCATTTTCTCAGTTCCCACATCTATAATGTTTACTTGCATCTTTCTTCCCTCAAGTTTTTTCCATTTCCATTTCTGAGGTCCACAGAATCACAAAATGTTCATTTAACAATAGAAAGAATCTTAGGGATTATCTAGCTTAAGCCCTTTATTTTAAATATGAGGAAGCCAAGGCCCTGATGAGTCCATTGGCTAGGGTGAGGTTGCATTGAATAAAGACAAGAATCTAAAACTCAGTGATGACAGTCCAGCATTTCATACAGTAGACAGTATTACTCCTCTACCCAGAAAAACGAAAAGCAAAAAACAAAAATTCAAGCAATGTATAGCATGATGCATAGAGAAACTGGTACGGCGATCCTTGAGAACAGTGGCCATAAGATGTTCAGATTATAAATGAATTCACATTTCTTGGGAACTTTGATTCTGAAAGTATGTCATCTCTCTCTCTCTCTCTCTCTGTTGTCTGTTTCTCTGTTTCTCTCTGTTATAGTTTGTTTTAATTGGGGGAGGTATATAAACTTGAAGTTGGATCTTTCACTTCACCTCAGGCTAATCTGTTGATTTCCCAACCCACCTAGCTGACTAAATCCACTCCCATTTCAGCTCCATGAAACAAAATGCCTTCGTGTCACGGACCCACAAGAGTCCCCCCACTTTCCAGATTCCTGATGTGTACTCTTTCTCCCATTACATTGTAAGCTCTTTGAAGGTGGGGACTGCCTTTCTTTTCTTCTTTGTATCCCCAACTCTTAGCACAATGCCTGACACACAGTAGGCACTTAATTGAATTATTGAAGTTGGCAGTATTCTATGTCTGATGATAAGTCAATAAAATTGTAACCATACTTCCAAACCTAACATGGCTTGACTGCCTGCCCCCCTTATCTGGAAGGGCTGTGACCTACCCTGCTCACTGAAGCTGCTTGCTCAGTCAAAACTTGGGCAGTGGTAGCCAAGGCAATTTGGGCAAAAGAGATCCAAAGGCACAGTCCTTCTCCTTCTATTTCACACAACCACCTGGACCTTTGTTTCAGTTTCTCTATGTAATTCCTCCGAAAGGGAAGTTTTTCAGGAAACACACACACACACACACACACACACACACACACAGCTGCTGACTCAAGACATTTGATGTTTTGGAATATCTTTAACCAGAGAATCTGGAAGGGAGACCTGGAAAGAGTTTTCTCCCTCCTGCTTTAGTAAATATACATATTACTTGTACCTTTTCAATGTAAGAAATGGAATGGAAGTCCTTGCTGTTTTTTAATATTATTTAAAAGAGTCCCTACTAAATATAGAACATTAAATTAGACACCAGAGAAACAAAGAATTATAATAAATAATCCCTATGGTCAAGTGATTTATGGCCTACTTAGGAAGATAAGATTCTCAAATTTCCCAAGAACATTAAGTCTGATTACATGCTTTCTTCCTTTACTCTCTACCTTGTATTGTACATATCTGTGTATATGCTATCTTCTTCCAGTGGAATGTAAGGTCTTTGAAAGTAGGGAACGTTTTGTTTTTGGAATACCAGCACATAGCACAGTGACATTTGTGTGGTAGGTGCTAAATAAATGTGTGTGTATGAGCATATGCATGTACATATATATGACATAACCTACATTTTAACTTCTTACTAATGGTTTTATAAGGATAGGTTCTACAATAGCCATTTTATATAGTAAATATGTGCTGCACATTATAATGAATAAAAAACTTCTTCAAAGAAGCAGATAAAATATTTAGGGAAATCTTTTTATAATGTATTTCTCCCCAAGTCATTTAGCAACAAGAAGCAAGTGGAGTACTTTTAATATCGCTCCAGGAATTTAAGTGCTAAAATAATTTACTATAGACTATCCCAAGGCCCAAAAATATCCTTAAAATTCACAAATACCAACCAGAAGCAAATTATCACTGACCAGAAAAAGAAAAGAAAAAAAAAGGAATCAAAAACCTCTCTAAGTCTCACCACTCCCCAAATCTTTTCCATATTTTTAAAAAAATTAGGTAATTGAAAATTTCAACATTTAGGTACTCATTTGTGAATTATAAAACATAATGACAGCATCAATTCAACAAGCATTTTGTATGTACCAACTATATACTTGTAATTGTGTTAATTACTGAGAATACAAATATAAGCAGAAAAAGAGATAGCCCTGCTTTCAACGAGCTTACCCTCTAATGATGAAAGAGAATGCATAAAGGTGAGAAGGAAAAGATATCCCCAAGGGGGCATGATGTTAAAAGAAGTCCAGAGATTTGGGAGTGGTGGATGAAGATGAAGATAAGGCTGCAGTAAGTAGGTACTTTCCTTAAAATGAGGTTCTGGGAGGAACCAACCAATCAAAGGAAGGGACAAAATAGGCAGAGTAAATGCTAGACTTAACCAGATTTTTTTTATTAGTTGTTAGACATTTCAACATTTGGGTGAGTCATTAGGCAAAATATTATTTCTTCTTTTAAGTTTCAGAGGCACCGTGGACTTGGAGAAAAAACAAACAAAAACCCAAAACTGGGTATGAGTTCTGGCTCTGAAACTTACCTGGACAAGTCACTTGACTTGTCCAAGCTTGAGATTCCACATCTGGTACAACAGAATCATGTCATATGCACTATTCTTTCACATAGTGTTACTGTTCAAAAGAAGCAAATAATAAGCCTTCAAGTACTCTCTCTATATTTTTTAAGACAAAACAACAACTTAACATGAACCATGAAGGATCACAGTATTAATGAAAACCTCTTACAAATCTGGCTTCTGACCTTATCATTCCACCAAAATTACTCTCTCCAAAGTCTCTAATATCTCTTAGTTGCCAAATCTAATGTCCTTTGCTTAGTCTTCATTCTTCTAGACCTCTCTGTAGCCTTTTACACACCGGATAACTCTCTCTTCCTTGATACTCTCTTTCTTCTCTCTAGGCTTTTGGGACACTAGTCTCTCCCTGTTCTCCTCCTACCTATCTGACTGCTCATTCTCTTTCTCCTTTGTTAGATCCTCTTCCATATCATACCCTTCCATCCTGGGCCCTCTTCTCTTCTCTCTCTATACTACTTCACTTGGTGATCTCATCAGCTTGTAACCAGAATGGCTTTTGTTTTCTTTGAATGACTCAGCTTACCTCATTGAGCCTCTGGACACTGTGGCTTGCTCTTCCGGGGCAGGAGGCCCGGGGAGCATGCCGGGAAGCAGACAACTTCCTGTGTGAGGAGTCATGGGGATGGCTGAGGGGAGGTGTTAACGGCTATGCTAGGGGGAGGGGCCAACTCAGGAACCAATCGGCCCTGGTCATTCGGGCGGAGCTTGATGATGTTAAAGACCCTATAAGAGGGGAGAGGACAGCTTGAAGATCCTCTCTCTTCCTTTTCCGGTTGGAGCCAGCGACAGTTACAACGACAGTTACAGAGGCAGTTACGACAGTTACGTCAGTTACAGCCACAAGTTCAGCCACAGCTGAAGCAGGAGCTGCCAGTAGCAGAGCTGATCTACGGGAGGAAGCTGAACAAAGACTTCAGGCCAGTGGGTAATCTTATTACCATCGAGGGGGAAGCATGATTTTGCTTTACGCAATCATGCTTCTCTGTAGCCTCCTGGTTACTCTTGCAAGGCGTACTTATTGGGCCTGGAAGATTTTGATCAACATATCAAAATGGGGCTTCTGGTTCATGGGTTGGTTACTGTGGAGCCTAAATAAATGTTTTGATTCTTCTGCCTTCTACTTTGAGAGTTTCTTATATCCGGCGGTTCCGAACCTTTCAGACATGTTTATGATCCTCTTTGAGATTATAAACTCGGCCCTCCTGATACATTTGGCGTCACGAACAGGATCGCTAGGTATAAGATCTCTATTTAGAAGCAGAACAATTCCAGAGGAGGAGATGAATATCCCAGGATGGGAGGATCCATTTTATTCCTCCCTAGCAAAAGAATTGGCTAAAAAAGCTGGACCCTGTGAAAACTGGGAACCAAGGCTACGGAGAGGAGATCCTAGGGATTTGGAAAAGTGTTTACGAGAAGTTGGGATTCAGTCAGGAGCATCACTATCTAGGCAAAGCTGGATAGTGTTATCAGCCTACCGGCTAGTATACGAAAGATTGAGATTAAGTGAAAGACATGGGGGCACTCCTACCCCACAGGAAGAAGAGGAATCTCAGATAGCAGGAGACCAAACTGACTCAAATGAGAACTTTTCTATTAATGTGGCTAAGAGCAACAGGAGACCAAAAAAGCCCAGAGTGCATTTCAACCCAGCCCAGAAAGAGCCTGACTGCCTGCTTCGTCCTAGCCATGGTGGCAGAGGAAGTGAGTGGGGAGAGAATGAGACAATGTTAGGGGCTGAGGCACAAAACACTACTGGGGTTCAGGATGTGCCTCACACAGAGAATAGGAGATGGTTAAATGATCAGACAAGGGCTCGACCCATACAAAGGAGGAAGACAGAAACCCGAGGTGAAGATTCAGTTACAAGGGAAATTCAGGAAGATTTCTCACCGCAAGAGGTCACAGATATTTTGAGTAGATTCAGCCAAAGAATAGGAGAACCATTGATATCTTGGATGGTAAGACTCAGTGATCAAGGGGCCGGTGGAATATCAGTAGATGGGACAGACTGCATGAGATTCATAGGTATCAGCCATGATCCTCTAGTTCAACAAGCTTTTAGGGAACATCATCAGCAAGGAGACGGTGATAGCAGGACTACTCTGTTGGCATTAGCCGCTGTGGGATGCAATAAGAGATATGCTACTGATTCTATGTGGCCCACTGAGCACAGACCCTGGTATTCACTTAGAGATTGTATCATGAGACTAAAGGAGGAGGTAATGAAGACTGCCATTATGACAGGAACTGCAGACAAATATTACAATGATTCAATGGAACTGCCTCATAGGAATTTAATAATTAGGACAGCTCCCCCTGCTTATAAACAACTAATTTTGAATTTATTACTTGGAGAAGTAGGGAGCCGTCTTACAACAGTGATAAATAAGATTTTACAGTTATATGACTTAGGTGACTGGGGAAGGGATAGATCTCCTCGAGAGAGAAGAGTGAATAACCAGCAAACTTGGCGCCAAAGGAGAGTAACAAGGAAAGAAATGTTTACTGCTTTATTGAGAGCAGGAGTAGGTTTTGAAATGATAGATGGAATTCCAACCAATGAATTATATAGAATGTACAGAGATAAAGGCCTTGATAACACGAGAAATAGGGAAATAAGAACTGCTCCTGCAAGCCCACAAGCCACTCAGAGTGAAGGTGACCTTGTGTGATCAACGGATGAAAACTTGTACATTTGGGGAAAGGCTGGGAGGACAATCTTAGTCTATATCTAGGGTGGGATCCTCTTGGCTTCCTCATTATGTTCCTTTTGAAAAGAAACATTTCCCACCTGAGTTTGGCTCTGATGTTGGATCTTTGCATAACTGAAATCTCAACCAAACTTGAGATGATTTTATTTGAAGAATTATAGTCCATACTTGTCTATTCTTTTTGTCCTTTGTTTTGGCTAACCTTGTTGCTAGTTTTGTTTCCTTCAGGCTTAAGCACCCTGCACTTTCCGGTGACTGCCTAAGCATGTAGCATTCTTGGAATTCCTGCCAGCTCGTTAAAGAAATGACCTCTGGAATGGGACTTTTTGGGGGCAGGGCCATCTCTACATCCAATTTCAGCATGAAGAAGCTATGGAAAATGAGACCTTCACCCCTCACCCCAAGATTTTGAGCCCCAATCGTTCAAGGGGGGTGGAAATGATGATAGTGTTCTGTTTACTTATTTTGTGTTATCCTTGCTGTGTTGTTTTATTGTTATGATATTATTGATCCTATGTAATGGATACAAGGATTTAGGGGTGGACATTTGAATTATTAATAATTATTTTGGGGATGATTGATTGAAGAGATTATTTTGCTGGGATCTAGGGGTGGATCGCATTTGAATCGTTAACCAATGTTTGGGAATGTCACTGAATGATATGTTTTGCTTTATAATGAATGATATGTTTTAGTTTCCTTTGTAATTGGATCACAATGTATGTTCTAGGATACATGGCTGATTAGATTATGTATCCTATAACAAGGGGTGGAGTGTAACCAGAATGGCTTTTGTTTTCTTTGAATGACTCAGCTTACCTCATTGAGCCTCTGGACACTGTGGCTTGCTCTTCCGGGGCAGGAGGCCCGGGGAGCATGCCGGGAAGCAGACAACTTCCTGTGTGAGGAGTCATGGGGCTGGCTGAGGGGAGGTGTTAACGGCTATGCTAGGGGGAGGGGCCAACTCAGGAACCAATCGGCCCTGGTCATTCGGGCGGAGCTTGATGATGTTAAAGACCCTATAAGAGGGGAGAGGACAGCTTGAAGATCCTCTCTCTTCCTTTTCCGGTTGGAGCCAGCGACAGTTACAACGACAGTTACAGAGGCAGTTACGACAGTTACGTCAGTTACAGCCACAAGTTCAGCCACAGCTGAAGCAGGAGCTGCCAGTAGCAGAGCTGATCTACGGGAGGAAGCTGAACAAAGACTTCAGGCCAGTGGGTAATCTTATTACCATCGAGGGGGAAGCATGATTTTGCTTTACGCAATCATGCTTCTCTGTAGCCTCCTGGTTACTCTTGCAAGGCGTACTTATTGGGCCTGGAAGATTTTGATCAACATATCAAAATGGGGCTTCTGGTTCATGGGTTGGTTACTGTGGAGCCTAAATAAATGTTTTGATTCTTCTGCCTTCTACTTTGAGAGTTTCTTATATCCGGCGGTTCCGAACCTTTCAGACATGTTTATGATCCTCTTTGAGATTATAAACTCGGCCCTCCTGATACACAGCTCCCATGGATTTAATTACATCTCTATGCTGATACTTCTCAAGTCTTCCTTCCTGCCCCAAACACTCTGCTAACCTCCAATTTCATATCTCCAACTGCCTTTCAAACATCTTGAACCAGTAAACATCTTAAACTCAATATGTCACTAAGGAAACATTATTTTTCTCCCCAACCCTCCACTTTCTTTATTATTGTAGAGGGTACCACCTTCTTCCCAGTCCCTCAGACTCACAACTTAAGAGTCATCCTGGAGTCCTCACTGTATCTCACCCCAATGATCAAGCTATTGCCAAGGCCTGCTTCTGTCACCACCACCTATGTCCATTACTGGTATATCATCCACATGGTCTCTGGGCCAGCCTCCTCACCCATGTCACAGATCTCTCTTTCTGACCTCCTCTGTTGTCTTGGGTGTAAGAATATTTCACCCAGACATTTTGTTGGCTCTGAGACTCTTGAATTTGATTCAAAGCATTATTTTAAAGTTGTTTGGAAAAGAATGTTGGGTGAGCTCAGCTGAAAGTTTTCTCTACTCTGCCATCTTGGCTCTGCCCCCAAAAGTCACCCTTTATTTTTAATAATCATCCCAATGCTTGTTCCATCTAATTTTCATCACATCGCTTAGCCTCTGAGTCTGAATTTCCTCACCTGTCAAATGAGAGTTTGCCTAAATGATGTCATAACTTCCCTTCCAACTCTGAAACTCTATGAATCTATTATCTTGATTGATTTTGTCACTGAATAGACTGATGCTTTAGTATCATACAAATGTAGCCAGAGAATTCTGAAATTGGAAGACTGGAAATATGGAAAGCTTATTTAATCTCAGGATGAGTCTGCATAATGTTGGAGGGAAACTATATTTAACAGAAAAGCGCTGAATGAAAGTGATTACCCCATTTCGTCTGGATTCCTACTAATCAGAGTTTATCAGATTTAGTAACAATTTAGGACTGGGCAAAGACATTAACCACTGCAGCAAACTATGCTGTCAAGTAATATTAAAAATATCATTATATATTCAATTAATGCCATTTGTAAATTGTGATAAAACACAGCTATACCATTAAGATCAGTCATATCCCTGAGGCTATATAAAAATCCACCTGGATCTTTAAATAATTAATGTTAGATCACTTATAGAATAAAGCCCATTCAGAAAGTACACATTTCCAAATGATCAATATGTAGTTAAGAGCACAGAAACAACTAATTAAAATTATGTGATTTGATGCAATGAAAATTAAAAAAAACACCAATAATTGTTTTAGCATTTAACAAGATTTAAACGAGGTGGAGGTAATATAGTGTAAAGCTGAAATTGGAGTCAGCAGCCCTGGGTTTGGATTTCAGCTCTGCTCTTTACTGTGTGGCTTTGGGCCAGTCACATAAACACACTGGGTCTCAGTTTCTCCACCTGTAAAATGAAAATGGCAAGGACTTTGGAATAGGTGATTTCTAGGGTCCTTTCCAGCTCTAGATCCTATGGGAAAAATATTTTGCACTAATATAAAGTACCTATTGATTTACATATGTGGCATCAAGGGATTGTCTAGCTACAAAGAACCCCAATCCCCCAGCATTTGCAGCTCTTAGTTTGGAAAAAAAAGAAAAGAAAAAAATCAACATGATGTAGTTGGGGACAGAGCACAGAATCTTACATGTATAGCAATACTGTACACTCTCAAAGAGAACAAGAAGAGAAGAAAGAGGAGGTGGTGGTTGCCCCATGTCAACAGCACAACCAAGGGTGCCAACAGAAAGAGAGAGAGAGAGAGAGAGAGAGAGAGAGAGAGAGAGAGAGAGAGAGAGAGAGGGAGGGAGGGAGGCAGGGAGGGAGGGAGGGAGGGGAGGGAGGGAAGGGAGGGGAGGGAGGGGAGGGAGGGGAGGGGAGGGGAGGGAGGGGAAGGGAGGGGAGGGGAGGGGAAGGGAAGGGAAGGGAAGGGAAGGGAAGAGGAGTTTTCCTACCACAGGGCTGGGAGTTACAATACCCAGCTTGTTTTTAGTGAGCTTTGTTCTCCAATAAGGGTCACACAGGCAAACCATTTCATAACTTCCCAAGTGCAGAATTACTATGATTGTGGGTCATGTTCTATAAATTTGCCTGTTAGACATGAGCCAAGATTACACATAAAATCCAAAGAGCTTTAAATGCAATTTGCTAACCTTTGCTTCACTATCACAAAAATCTTAGAGTTGGGCAGGGCCTCTGAAGCTGTCTAGTCTGACCAATAAAATTTTAATTTGTAAAATTTAATGGGAATAAATGTAAAGTCTTACATTTGGGTTTAAACAATAAAGTTCATGATTATAAGACCAATCAAGCAACAGAGGAAGCCTGGTTAGAAAGGAGTTCCTTTGAAAATATCTAAAGGTTTTAGTGGACTACAAGTGCAATATGAGTCAACAGTGTGATAACAACCAGGACTATGCCATATAAAGATTTGTTAAAGGAAATGGAGAAGTTTAGCCTGGAGAAGGGAAGACTTAGGAGAGACAAAAGCTTCATTTATGTATCTGAAGAGCTGTCATAGAGAATGAGGAATAGATAAGTTCTACCTGGCTATAGAAAACAGAACAAAAAGTAATGATTGGGTTTGGATTAGAAGGAGGTGGATTACCATGAGGTCAATTTGGCTTTTTATAAGGAAAAACTTCCTAGCAATTTGAGATATGCAAAAGTGGAATGGACTGGTGAGGGATGCAGCAGGTCCTAGTGGAAATGCTCATTTAAGTAAAGGTTAAATTAGATGGCCTCTTAGCTTCCATCCAACTTAGAGATTCTTTAATGCATAGACAAAGTTCAAACTAACCAGTTTACAACTTTGATTCTTGTGCATATCCTCTGATGAAGCAGAGACCCAATAGTACACTAGACAGTAGTACATAGGGATTATAATATGCTGAAGCATACTCTAGATCATAAATGTCAAAAACATGACCTGCAGGACTAATTTTAAATATAATTGACAAAATTTTAAAAATATAATAAAACATAGATATTAATATGTGGTTTTCTAAGTCAATATTTGGCCTGCAGGGATCCTTATCCATTGTTTAGTGTCTCCCATTTCTATTTGAGTTGGACACCATTCTCTAGAGAAATGCCCAGTTAACCATACAATACTCTATTAGATATACTGCCCTTGTTATGTTTGATTTCATCACAAAGTGAACGTTCTTAAGCCTAAACTGATAACATTTTGTTTTTCAGGAGAGAACATGTGTGATGTTTTTTAAACCAGCCTACACATATCTCATATCAGACTCCATGTTGATGGGTTAAGCATAACTGAATTAGAAACACAGACCAGATTCTGTCTCCCTCCAGCATTCATTGACTGTGAGAAAAAAAAAAAAACACTGCAAAACAAAACAGCATAAGGGTTCTGCAAACCCCAAATATTTGGAGACAGTTGATGAACTTGAAATGTGATTGTGTTCACTCACTTTTGCTAATTAGGAGGATGATTCCTTGGCTAATCTCTCACATTTAATTCCGTATCTTTACTGTTCAGTCAGGAATAAGGATATTTACCATAAGAAGCATTTTTCAAACTCCTACTGTGTACCAGGCAACTGGGCAGGTTTGTAAGACATATAGACAAAAATGAAATGGTCCCTGCTTTCAAGAAACTTTTATTCTACTGGAGAAAAATAATATGCAAATAGAAAATTAACTGTAAATATACATATATGTATACACACAAAAAAATAACTTCTAGGATAGAGATGCATTTCTAATGTGAAAAATAGTTTGTTAACAGTAGAACAGGTGATATAAAAGACACAATGGAGGAAAAAAATAGGGAAGATTGTAATAGAGACATAGGAGGAATGAGGCTGACATGAATGGGAATGAATGAGAGGGGAATGGAAGATAGGCAAAAAAATTTTAGCCTGTGTATATTATGATTCAGAATCACAGGGATTATGATTGTCAGTACAGTCAGGGAGCAGGGGAGTACCATGGCTTTCATAGAAGCAAAAGTAACATTGATTTAATTATCAGTTCCCAAAGAAGAGATGAAAAGGCAATAGGGGGAGAAGTCCTGCGGTAATGCAGATGGTCATTTTCTAGTTCTGCCTTGTGGTAAAGAGAGGCTTCTTTAGAAACCTGGGGCCAGCTTAGATATATAGGAGTGAGGCCTGTTGGAGCTATTGATATTTCAGGCTTTATTAAGTGAGGCAGAGTCTCCAGAGTTAGAGAGGATAAGACTGTTATGCTGGGCCCTGGGGAGGCCCCATCTATAGTGTGAATTCATTTCTAGGCATCACATTTTGGGGAGGACATCAGTAAGTTGAAGGACTATATGAGTAAAGCAAAATTCATGATCTCTGAGAGGACCATGGACATGCTTGAATGGTTTGGAATCACAAAGTATAATGAATTCTCTAGGTAGAAGGCAGAGGAAGTACAACATTTATTTAAACCTCAAAGGATCAGACTCAAAGACCAATGCCCCCAATTCAATATCGTGGCAATAACATTCCAAAACTGATAAGCCCACCTCACTATAGAAACAAAGGGATTATAACAAAATATTATAGCAGCAAGCCAAATTATATGTGTGCTTCCCCTCAATTCTAGGGCCCTCCCATAAGAAGATCACTCACAAATTTTAAGTCCCTGCTCAGCACTCTCTCCTGCAGCACCGCTGACTCCAAGTTCTGAAACTCACTCTTGAGTTCAGCACTCTCTGCTCTGCACACTCGGGAAGCTGAGCCTCAGTTTCTGAATCCTGCTGTTCTCTGTTCTGCTCTCAGTCCTCACTTTATGCTCGTTCTCGTCCTCAGTTTTCTTGGCTTCTCCTCCTCCTAGTCCTCAATTTCTCAGTTTCTCAGCTTCTGCAGTTTTCAAGCTCTGTTCTCTCTTTTTATACAGTCCTTAGCCATCATCAGATTGACCAGAACTCAGGCACATACCACTGGCTCTGGTCTTAGCAACTCCCCTTAGGGCCCTGAGGGCGTCCTGCCTTTCTCAAACTAGCAAACTAGTTTGCTAACCAACCTGGGGCCTCACCTCTAATTAGTGAAAGGGTGTGGACCTGTCCCTAATCAGACCTCCCTTTGTTGGCCCCACCTGAAGCCTATTCAATGGGAAGGAAAGATCTTTTCACTTACTGATTGGCTTTACTAGGACATGGAAGGAAGGTTAATTGGGATGGTGAAGTGTTTCAAAAGGACAGCATTCAAGGAACAGTTAAAGGAACTTGGCAAGTTTAGCCTAGAGAAAAGAAGACTTAGGGAAGACTCCAACTCACCAGCCATCTCAGATCTGCTCCAAGATTCCCTCTAATGCTAAGGAGATTTAGGTGGTCTTCCTTGTTGCATGAGTACATTTTATTTTTCAAAAAGCATTTGTAACTCCAACCACAGATAGTTATTGATGTCTATATTTTGAATCATGACCATTTAATAATTAACTTTTTTTCTTTCTCAATTCACTGGGGGGAAAAGACAGCAGGAAAATCCCTAAAGAAATGTTTTTAAAAAAAAAAGTTCTCTTCTTGCATTGAAAAAAAAAAAAGTTTGTAGGGCCACATGCTTTAGAACTGGATGGAAGCTTGATAATGTAGTGTAGGCTCTTCATTTTACAGAAAAGGAAACTAAGGTGCAAAGAAGTTTAGTGATGTCCATTATTTGTTTGAGTTTTTTCCGAATAATGAATAAAGATTCCAATCTAAATATTATCCAATATCTCATAGAAGAGAATATTTTTGCTTCTGACCACCTGGTGAATATTTATCCTTCAAACACTCCAATCTGCCAGGAAGTATGAAATAATGTCAACCCGTATTGTTTCATAAAAGATTTCCTGGGGTTGGCTTTATTTATTTATTTTCCCATGGAGGCATCTTCCCTTGGACCACTTTCAGCTCTTGTCAAAACAACATGCTTTTATCCTGGAGGGTAGAAAAATATAACAATCCTGCAGCTTCCTAAGCTGCTCCCCTCCTGTGGTACTGACATCCTAAATGAACAGTCTCTTTGCAAAGTGTTTAAGATGCTATTGCAAATACAGGTCAAGACACAGCAGTGAGTCCAATAAGAGGGCAAGTGAGCAACATGGTAGTAAGCGGGTTAATAAAAAACTAGGGCACTGAGGAGCTCCTGTCCAAATGGAGTAATCTCATCATACAGACAGGTGGCATCAAAATCCAGGCTTTCAGGGCTGTCTCTGACAGCAGCTGCCATTCCTTCCCTATCCAAGCCTTGCATCTACAGTCATCTGTTGCTCCAGATTAACTGGGACACAGTTGAAGCATGAACAATAGGACTCTCCTGTCCTTCAATCTTGCTTGTATTTGCAGATTTTTCTTTTTCTATTTAATTTCTTTCAAAGGAAAATAAGCTAGACTCCAGTTCATTCGCCAACAAAATTGTTTCTCCTTGGGTACTTTAAGCTACTTCTTTCATGTATTTGTGAACTCGTGTTTCTTCTTGTTTAATGGAATTAAAACCTTGTCCAAATTCATTAGCGCCAACTTAATACGATACTGAGACAGTCACTTTGAAAAGCAATATGGAATAAGACCCACTAAAGAAGGAAAAAGCCACCGACTCCAAAGGCTGAGTCTTCGTAATACACATTAGTCAAGCTTACTGTTAAAAGACCAAATTGGCTGATATATTTGGTAAATTGCTTTAATGCTTACTCTTGTAAAATGGGAAATCATTAAAAATCAAATGTAACACACAGACTTTTTCTTTTGCAGACTTCAAAACAATAATAAAGAGCTGTATACCTGAAAAGTTGTCAAGTGTAGACGACGCTCACAGGAGATAAAAATGGGCTAAGTCGATTTGTCACTGAGTTAACCTCTACTGATAGAAGACAGGTATATTAGCCTGCCTTTCTCCACTGAAGCTATAGCTTGAGATGCAAACACACACTCACAAACACACATATCTACATAAATGTATACATACCTACATATATACATATATGTGAATGGTGGTGAATATATTATTTATTTAATATCATTGGTATCAGGAATGCGATGTTAGGAACAATGTTTTTTTTCCCCTCTATAATAAATTGTCCATTCAAACTGTTGGAAGCAAAATTCCTATTCTTAAATTTATTTTATTATTTTTAGTAGGAATTTAAATGTCCATATGTTTATATGGAAGATAACTTAGGAAAAAAAAAGAAAGAGTACTTCTTATAGGAATTGTGAAAGTAACTAGTTGGGTTGATTTTCAAGATTTTATCCCAGTATTATGAATACCATAGACCTTAACTTATTAAAGGTGCTCCCTCTCTGAAAACCTGGCCTTGAAATGTCATGATTACATGTTCAATTACACTCCAGTGTCTAGAAGCAGCATTTTTCTGTACTTTGCAACAAGTACAGCGTTGTGAAAAGAAATCAAATTAATCTCTATGCACTTGAAAAACACTTCCTTTTAATGGCTCATTTCCAAGGTTCACAAAGCTCAGAGTCACATAGCTATAAGTATCTAAGACCACACTTTAACTTAGGTCTTCCTAACTCTAATCTATCCACTATGCCACCTAGCAGCCAAGTAGCAAGCTTGGGTTTATAAGTACAAATTATATTGAATTTTGCATTTTTAAAATTTTTCTGGACTAACTAGATAAGTTAATGACTAGCTTGCTCACAGGATGGAGAATTTATAAGGAGACAGGGGGAGGTACATTCCAAAGTATGTGATAAGGCTAGAAACATTATATACACTTTGAATAGGAAACCATAGTTTTGTTTTTGTTTTTAAAGTATAAGAGTGGTAGAGAATCAGCACTGGAGTAAGGAGGACCTGAGTTAAAATCAGACCTCAGAGACTTACTACTTGTGTGACCCTGGGCAAGTCATTTACCTCTGTGTGCCTCAGTTCCCTCATCTGTAAAATGAGCTGGAGAAGGAAATGGCAAACCACTCCAGTATCTTTGCCAAGAAAACACCAAATGAGGTCACAAAGAGTTGGACACGATTGAAATGTCCACAGAACATCAGAGTGGTATATTAGGATGATTATTTGGGCAGCAGCATGAAAGATAAATAGAGGGAATCAAACAGAAGTATGATGACTAGTGAGGCAGCTGTTAACAATGATAAGACTGGGGAGGTAGAGTGAGGAAGCATTCAGATGAAGAAGATTTGAAAGGTTTTTAGTAAACTTCACCTAGGTGTGTTAGACTTGAGCTCGATTTCTCCTGGATTGTGTATGTACTTAACAAAGAGGATGTCATGGCAATTTCAGGTGGGTGGAGGGAGGAATATTTTGTACCAACCATTCTTTCTGAACCACTTCACTAAGTATTCCATTTGAAAACCTACTAAAACCTGACTAAATGATTCTCAACTGATAAAATTGGGTGAAAATCACTGATGGGTGCTCAAGGAGATGGGATTAGAAAATCACCCCCAACTTCTCAGTTTCAGATTTGATTTACAAAACTCTAGCAAATAAATTCTTACCACCCTTTGTTAATTGTGTTCCATCTCTGGACAGGAATCTGTGAACCTTATATTGGAAGCCATAGAACAGAAATCCAAATCCCATTCACAGACATTAAACTTCTTAGACAGCCACTTACTTCAACTTTTTTCTCTTTTACATCATTTGTCTTCAATAACCAAAAGTGAAAAAAGCACAAGCTATGCCTTTATAGTCTTCAGGTTCTTATATAAGATTTTATATGTATATACTTATTTATTTGTTTACTCATTAATTCATTTATTTATTTATTTTTGGCAAGGTAATCAGGGTTAAGTGACTTGCCCAGGCTCACACAGCTAGTAAGTCTGAGGTCAGATTTGAATGCAGGTAATTCTGATTCCAGTGACAGTGCTCTATCCACTGCGCCACCCAGCTGCTCCCCTAACCTTTACCTATGCTTTTTAGTCTCCTTCTGGAAATGTGATTTGTGCCCACATGAATCTTCAGAAATGAGTAATTCTCGTCCTTTCTGATAAGTCTTGGGAGATTTTCTGTTATGGACTGTATACTTGTGCTAGGAAGACAACAAAACTCTCTATTATTGTTTTATCTGTGATCCTGTGTTGAGAATTATGTGTTCATGGGGTATACCAAGTGAGGTGCAGAACAAAGAGTTACGAATTAAGGACTGGGCCACTGAAAAGAGGCAGGGGTAGAAAGAGTTATTTTTGTAAAGGTGGTAACGTAAGTTGTGAGAGGGAGAGAGATGACCAAGGGATAAAGTATCACAGAGTATCAGAGTTGGAAGGGACGTCAATAAAGAGAAAGAATATGGCCAAGTATAAAAACTTAGAAGACCCAACTTTGAAGGGATAGGTGGGAGAAATAAGAGAAGGAACAAGTTCCAATAGGACCTGAGAACATCCAAAACCACGGACCATATGTGTAGTTGAATGCTTCAGAAATGTCAAGAAAGATGAGGAAAGAAAACTGATATGTAGATGTATTCATAGTGGGTCACTAGTGACCAGGGTTTCCTGGTAAATGTTTAGTAACTAGCTCTATGGGGGAAAATGTATACCTAACACGCATTCAAGTTTAATCTACATTATTTTCTCCATCACATTCTTAAGTCTAACAATCAACAAAATACTAAATAAAGCTGTAATTTGTAGTATTCGCTAATATCTGAGGCGTAAATGCCCACACTGAAATTTTAACAATCAACTCTTTTGAGTGAGTACAAGCTAGCTCCAACACACTCCTGCTACGGGCCTTGGAGAAAGCCATTTCAGTAAAGTGATAGTTAAGAAAGATTAATTTCCTGGGATTGAGGAGTGGAGAACAAGGAAATATAGGCAGTAATACAAAGTACCTACTCAGTTCTCCAAGTCCAACAAAGAAGAGGAAGAGAAAGACAAGGTCAAGGGAAGGATGCTTTTGTTCATTTGTTTGTTGAGGATATGCATATTTCTGTGCAGAGAGGCAGAATACAATTTTCCCTTTGCCTACATTTTAATTTACTTATCTATATACATGTTGCTTTCCCTCAACAGAATGTAAGCTCCTTGATGTCAGTGACTGTTTTGTTTGTGCCTCTGTACCTCTAGAGACTATAACAGAGTTCAGCATGTAGTTGGTGCTTACTAAATGCTTGTCAAATGAATGAAAATGAGTAAAAGGATGGCTGATAATGAAATTTCGTGGAGGAGATACAATATAATTGGACTGAAGGTATAGGTAGAGAGTTGATCTTCACTGAGAAGAAGGTCCACCTTCTCCTTCTAGACTGTTGGGCAAGAGGAAGAAATGGATGAAAACTTGAAAGGTATAAGGAGAGAAGAAATGGGGTTGAGAGACCATCTTGTCAAATAGACAGAAGACTTACTCTGGGTATCTCCCAAAGGCAGATAATTATATAGAGACAGTATAAAATAAAATTTTGTAACAACTAGAACTGTCCAACAAAGAAATAGTGTCTTAGGAAATAGTGAATTCCCGTTCACCAGGTATTTTCAATCCAAAGTTTGATAACATCTCTCTAGTGGGTGGTAGAAGGGATTCTCTTGAAAACAATTGAAAGTTTGGGCTAGATAATAGCTAGAAAAAAATTTGCTCAGAATTATAAGACTCTAGCAAGCATATTTCACAGGATATTATAAAATTTAGAGCTGGAAAGGAGATGAGAGGTTATCTAATACAACCCAGACATTTTACAGGTAAGGAAATGAGCTCAGAGACTGGATCTGATCCACTCAAAGTAGCAGAAGAAACAAGTGGAATGTGAAACCAGTGCTTTGTTTTTACCAAATGTTATGCTCTCTCCCTCAAAAAGATTTACCTATTTTATAGGAATTTGGTGACATTATTATAAATAGACCTTAGAAGATAGTATAGTTTCAAGTAAAGGTATGCATAGTGTTCATAGTTTAGTGTTTAGTCGTTTAAGTTGTGACCAACTCTTTGTGACCCCTTTGGAGCTTTCCTGGCAAAGATAAAATGGTTTGCTATTTCCTTCTCCAGCTTATTTTACAGATGAGGAAACTGAGGCCAACAGGGTTAAGTGACTTTGCCAGCATTACACAGCTAGTGCCGATTTGAACTCAGGTCCCCTTGAGCGCAGGTTAGGTGCTCTATTCACTGTCCCACCTAGCTGCCCTGGAGCTGAATAGTGTGGGCCCTATTTATGTCAGTGGTATCAAGTATTTTCTGAGATCTCTCCCCAAAAGCCCTGTAGAAAACTAGAAGATGAATTCTTGTGGGTACAATTTTTCCAAAGGTCATGGGCATCTCCAAGGTACTAAAGATTTTGAAAAGGGGACCATTTGCCATTTTGTAGTTATTAGATGAAATTTCAAAGGGCATCTGTATTTCATTAGCTGAATGGCTTTTAAATAAGTTTGCATATACTATTTTTGTATTTCTTCTAGTTCTCAATTTGGCATTTTGAAAACCATATTCTTTTCTATGCTTTTGAAGGGCAAATGAAAGAAGTCTTTAGAAAAATCCAGTGTGTTTGAAGAGAATACCTAAACAAGTCAGGTGATAATCTTAGCTTTGAAAATAAAGGCAAGTACAGAATTACTCATTTCACTTTCAGATTACAAAGTTCTTGGTAAACATTGATCTCTACAGTCTGGACTGCAAGAATTGAAATTTCAAATGAATTTAAGAGATCAATATCCTTATTTTTATAGATCAGAAAACCGAGGCTAAGAGAATGGTAGGGATAAGATTGGGAGAGAACCTGCTTAAAAGATATGGCATCCAGCCCCCTTGTTTTATTTGAGAGGAATTTGAAGACGGAAGAGTTAAAATTACCAAGGTCACAGATGGAGAAATGATATAGCTGGAATGTAAACTCACTTTTTCTCAGTTCAAATCAAATGCTAGTTTCATTATGATATGTTTCTTTTCAGACACCTTTAAGAAGTCTCATTTTACTAACAAGAGATAAAATAGTACAAGGCAGAACTGGACATTTGAAAGTTAAACCACAGTGTTGTACAAAAACAGCTGCTTTGGAAGACTGCCCCATCACAGCAAGTCAGTATCATAACATTTTCTCCCAATCAGCTGGGGTCATGTCAGCTATAAGAGTAGAAACACCCAAATGTCTGGAAGGATCACCAGTCATTCAGATGATTTACTGAAGTAGATACGTCACCAGTATGGGTCCATAAGGTCCAGAGAACAATTTGGCAAATAAGAACTCCATATGTGTAGCTGTTTCGTTTTCTTTTTCCCTTTGGTTTTAAAAGCTCCTTAAACATGTGAGTTTTCAGTCTTTTTATAACTTACTCCCAATGTGCTCTGTGATCCAATGACATTGATCTCCTTCCTTTTCCTCAAAGAGGACTGTCCATCTTCCAGCATCTTCATGGGTTGTCTCTCATTCCTGGGACTCTCTCCCTTCTCATAACTACCTCCTGGCTTCTCTGGTTTCCTTCAAGCTCTAGTTACAACATCACTTCTATTAGAAGCCTTTCCCTATCACCCTTCATGCTAGCATCTTCTTTGAGACTTTCCAGTTTATCCTACATCCATGTTTTTTCTTCCTTCCTTCCTTCCTCTCTCCCTCCCTCCCTTCCTTCTTTTCTTCCTTCCTCCCTCCCTCCCTTCCTTTTCTTCCTTCCTTCCTTTCTCTGTCTACATGAGGAATCATGTCTTTCCATGGGGATGCTCTACCCAAAAGACTATGAATTTCTTGAATTAGAGCTATATAAATCCAGGCTTTGATAAAGCCCATTGGGATTCAAATGGAGCTACTTGACTATGCCTTAAGCCCAAATCATTCTGGTTCTCACTGACTGGCCAATGATAGGTCCCAGCCCAAGCCTCACTTGGTCATAGTTTGGGTTTTTCTGGCTTAGAGCGAGTGTAAAAAGTAATTGTTTCTGTTCTGCCCAGAAACACTGAGGGTTTTCCCCTCTGAGGGGAGTAAGTAAAAGAGAACATCTTTTGCCTCATTTCTTCCCTAGCCTTAAATCACTGAATGGGTGTTGACCCAGACAAACTGAGACCTAGAGAAGACCTTAGCTTAAAAAGGCCAAGGTCTCCTACTGCATCAGGGCTATCTTCAGTCATCCTGACCTATGTCTTGCCACTGGACTCAGATGACTCTGGAGGAGAGAATCAGGCTGATGACTTTGCACAGCCCTGCCTCGCTTAAATTCATTCACTTGCAAGTCAAGACATCACCTTCCTGCGTCTCTTAAAGAATGAAGGACAAACAACAACAATATGGTTTTACATAGTTGTTTGCATATTGTGTCCCCCATTAATTGACATGTGATCTCCTTGAGAACAGGAATTATTTTTCATCTTTCTTTGTGCCTGGTACATAGTAGATGATTAACAGAGTTGGAAGGGACCTCAAAGATCATCTAGTCCAGCCTGTACCAGAATGAGAACCCTTCCTCTACCAAATACCCAATAAGTAACCACTGAATTTTTTCTTGAAGACTGCTAGTGAGGAGAAACCCATGGTTTCCCAATGTAGTAGATTTCACTATAAAATAGGTGAAATTGGGGCAGCTAGGTGGCACTGTGAGTAGAGCACTGGCTCTGGAGTCAGGAGGACCTGAGTTCAAATCTGAGCTCAGATACTTGACACTTACTAGCTGTGTGACTTTAGTCAAGTCACTTAACCCCAATTGCCCTGCCTTCCCCCCTCCAAAAAACCAAAACAAAACATAACAATAAAATAGCTGAAATTGTTAGGAAGTTTTCTTTATATCAGGCTTCCACCTCTATCTATCTATCTTTATTTCTTAGCACAAATTATTTATTACTTTTTTATCAGTCATTTTGGGGGGAGGGCGGAGAGTCCTTACCCAAATCCCCCAACTGAAACTTCCCTTGAAACTATAGCAATAACTACAAAATGCAATTAAGCACAAACGCCTGATGTTTTGTTCAACCGTGCCCTACTCTTTGTGCCCCTGTATAAGGTTTTCTTGGCAAAGATACCAGAATGGTTTGCCATTTCCTTCTCCAGTGAATTAAGACAAACAGAGGTTACCAGACTTGCCCAGGGTCAAATAACTAGGGAGTGTCTGAGGCCAAATTTGAACTTAGGTCTTGAATCCAGGCACATCACTCTATCCACTATGCCATCTAGCTGTCTAATACGATGATCCTATCTAACAATATATATGGCGTTCTGCCCTGATAGTCTCTAGAAAGAAAAAGGGTATGCTTTATTCATGGTTTTCTGAGATAATCACCATTTTTTCAATTACTCATAGTTTGCCTTCCTTTGGCCTCCCTTTCCTTTGCCTTGTGGCAGTCCTTATTTTATTCTGCATCAGTTTATTAGGATCTTCTCATGTTACTCTGAATTCTTCATATTAGTCATTTCTTACCACATAATGACATTCCACTACATTCTTTTTATGTCCAAAAATGCATTTTTATTCTGCATCTTAAGTCCATCGCCTCCCTATCAAGTGGAGTTCCATTCTTTTTTTTTAATTATTTTTAATTTATGGAATGAATTATGCATTTCCCCCCAGCAAGTCTCCAATCCACTAGCACCCACTTTGCTTCTTATTTTTGACACCACAAAGAATGCTGCTATCAATACCTTGGTATCTTTGGAACCTTTGTTTCTAAAATCTTTAAGTTCCTGGTGTATAAAGCCAGTAGTGAAATCAATGGTTCAAAGTGTATAGACAAATGTGTTTGTTTTCTTGTGTAATTCTAACTTGACATGTAGAAAAGTTGAATCAGTGTATAGCTTCATCAAGAAAAAAAAAAACAACAAAAAATAAACGGGTGTCTGCCATCCCACAGCCCCTCCAACAATGACTTTTACCAATTTTTGACCATTTTTTTTATTCTGCAGAATATGAAGTAAAACCTCAGTGTTGTGCTAAATTACCATTTCTATTTATGCCAATGATTTGGAACATGTGTTAAATGGTCATCTCTTGTTTGAAATTCTTTTGAGCATGGTTTGTCTCTTGACCCTTGGTCTATTGGGGATTGACTCTTGGTGCTATACATTTGAATCAGTTCTATATGTATTTTGTATAAAACGCTTTTTTCTTTTTTATTTCTATAAAAGCTTTTTAAATTTCAGATAACTGACATAATGGTCTTTTTAAAAAAATGTATGATAATTCTGCCATTTGCTAAGAGATCTCCCTCAAGTCTTAAATGTGAAAAGCCACTGACCTAGTTTTTTGTTTTGTTTTCCTATTTTTAATGACAAGATTTTATGTTCAGGCTATCTATTTTGAGCTTATTGTGGTATATAACATAAGGTGCTGGTTTAAATCCAATATCTTCCAAAAGGCTTTCTAGTTTTCCCAGCAGTTCTCATCCAAAAGCCATCCTTTCACTACTAACTTATGTTCTTGGTTTGAGCAAACATGGGCTACTATCTTCTGCTTCTTGCTTATCTAGTCTATTATGTTGATGTACTTTTCTATTTCTTTATTATTTAACAGAATACAATAGTTTTGCTGACTAAATTTTAATGATACAGTTTGAGGTCTATGTATGTCTCCTTCATTTATGCTTTTTTCTCATTGTTCCCCTTGATATGCCAGATTTTGTGTTTCTCCAAATTATTTTATTGTTTCATCTAGTTCAGTCACCTTGGAAATTTGTAAATTTCACTAAGTCTGTAAATTAATGCAACCACTATCATCATTTTAATCATAGTGGTACATTCCAATCTTTTTTTTTTAAAGTCCAGTGGTCTGATAATGCTTGGACCCCTAGAACAATGACTTATATTTAACAACATGGTAAAACTTGTATTAGCCCCACCAGGCCATACCTATTACTGTACTTAAAAGTCCATAAGCAAAGATTTCTAAGTTGGATCAGCATCCCTAATCATTAAGGCAAAACCACACTTTTTATAATGTCTGATTTTTATTACTTGCATCAAATAAAATGAGCACATATTTAAAAGATCAATCAAATATCTGTAATCCTTATTTCTGGCAAAAATACATATCTTAAACTGAGGATGAGAACAACAGCAGACTTCTGACATTATCCTTGGTTGCCTAGTAACCTTGTGTAGAAACTAAATGGCTGCCTAGAGAGATCTGTAAAATCATACAAGAAGAAATCGATTTGGAAGTATCTTCAGAAGGTTAATTTTGTTTGGGATTTTGCCCCTACTCCTTGGGAAGTAAAGTTGTTTTGGGGGCTACAAGTCCTCTCCTTTGATGCAGTTAGACTGATTATTTTCTGTGAGGTGACATCATGAAGTAAGGGGATCTCACATCACATGTGATTATGTTAAAAGAAGTCATGGTAAAGTAAGTTTCTCTTTTACCTGCTGTAGCAGTTAGAAAAGACACAATCATTTAAGGAGATTAAGGAAAACTCTGACCTTTTCAGGTCTAGCCTGCTGAGATAGCGACACACAATGTTGTTATCCCAACAAGAATCTTAAATGTCCAATAATCTTCAACAAATTAATCATGAGTTTTCATGCAAACAGATATGGAATTTTCAAAGAGAAAGATTTAGTTATGATAGCAGGATCATGGAATCACAGTATCTAAAGCTGGAATATTAAAGTTCACCCAGTCTAACTGTTTTAGTTTACAGATAAAGAAACTAAGGATGGGAAAGTTAACCGACTCGCCCAAGGTCACACATCAGAGAACAGATTTGAACTTACGAGTCAGAGGGACCAAGCCTGTGGTCTTTCCACTGAACCAAATGGTCCCCAAATCAACAGGATTCAGTGAAGCTCACAGGTTTCAGTTACTTTGATTTCATGTAAACTTTCTAGAATATATATGCTACAGACTCTTTTGAATCCAACTCAAAAAATGTACGTTAAGTCTACTGCCTTTCTTCCAGGAAGTGAAACAGACTTAAGTCAAACCAGGTGCCATTTTTGATTTACAGATACTTTACTAACCATTAGAATTAGTCAAGGAGTGAAAGCTTTTTCTGAACTCATTTTCTGAACTGTAAGGTTAAAATAAAATGAAGCATATATGAGAAAGACAAAAACCTTAGCCCTGACCTAGAAGTCCCATCTGAACTGTATCATGTGGATATAATAAATTCCAAGACACTTGGTTCTTTAATTATGTAGATTAGATGAAAGAATCACTAAATTCAATGGTGAGATAACTGGACATTAGTTTTAGGGGAATTAAAAACCCTATTAATAAAAATAATAATAATAATGATAGATACCATTTATGTGGCATTTTAAGGTTGCAGAGCACATTACATGTATTATCTCATTTTATCCATGAAAAATAATAAATCATTTTAGATCCAAACTCATTGCTGCAAGATCTAAATAACTTCCATATGTAAGTCCTGCTGGTCATTTCAATACTGGAATTGTGAGTGATACAGTCTCAAAATAAGGAAGACCCAGGTTCAAGTCCTCCTTCTCATACACGAACTAGCTATAAATAACAGATCCAGAGACCATCCACATTACTATATGGAAGTAAAAGGAATGCCATCAAAAATAAATGTAGCTTCACTTATTTTTTTTCTTCCTCTAAAATGCTTTGTTTTTACCCAGTTGGATAAACTATACTATTTCTGTAGATTACTTGAGAAACTAAATTCATTTTTTTCCTAGTATGAATGATTTCATAAATAATGATGTAAGAGCCAGATCATGATACAAAATCTTGGGCAAGTTTCCTTCCAAAACTCACTGCTAATAGAAGGAATGGCTTAGCTCACATGGATGAAGATAAACTTCAAAGTCTGGAACTGGGGTGGGAGCGTGGAGAAAGAAAGAGGAAGAGAAAAGGTAGACAGCTCTGTAGGTCCAAGGATTCTTTCCACTATCCTAGGTTGGTTGCTCTAGTTATTCCTCTGAGAAAGGACTCTCTCTCTCACCTGAAGCATCTGAAGCCTGGCATTGTGGGAGTGAGAGATAATCAGGCAATCTGTCCTTTCATAGGGCAACAGGACAAAGTGTACAGAGGATGAAACTTAAGTCCTAACCCCAAATGGACAGAATCATGAGTAGCCTACAGCACTTGCCTCCAAATCGGCTGATACTGTTGCCCTCTCCTACCTCTGTCTCTTTCTTTCCTTCATCTCATCTTCCTCTTAATCCATTATCCTCTAATCCTTTTTTCTTTGTCTCAAATTCCATCTCCAATGGATAATATTATGATCATAGATTTCTAGCTGGAAGGGACCTCAGAGGCCATTGAGTTCAAGAATCCTTAACCTGGAGTCTGTAAACTTCTTTCGATAAGTAGTTGATGACTATATTTCAATATAATTGTTTTCCTATGCATTTTACTTTTCAAGTTAAAAAATACTCTGAGAAGGGGTATATAAGCTTCATCACACTATCAAAAGGGTCCATGAAACAAAAAAATGGGAAATCTCATATCCACTATTGTTTCCTCATTTTACATATGAAGAAACTGAATCCAAAAGGAATGGAGTCCCAAAGATCAGAGGGGTCTTTCCTAAAGTCATGTAGGTAGTAACTGACAGAGGGGAGAGCTGAACCCAGGTCCTCAGACAGATCCCAAATCCAAGGCTTTCTTCCACTGAGCTACACTGGTGAAGCACATCTCTTAATCAATTATTCTACTCACCAAATCAAATTGTGTTCTCTATTTTTAATTAAGGAGTAAATAGGTTGGGAAATTCACATTTCTCTAAATAAAAACATAGGGGCAGCTAGGTGGTGCAGTGAATACACCATGGGCCCTAGAGTCAGGAGGACCTGAGTTCAAATCTGGCCTCAGACACTTGACACACTTACTAGCTGTGTGACCTTGGGCAAGTCACTTAACCCCAATTGCCCTGCCTTTCCCTCTCCAAAAAAACCCACAAAAAACAAAACCCATATGAGGGGTGTGTGTGTGTGTGTGTGTGTTTATGGGTGTGATTTTAAAGGGACCTTGGTCTGATTCCTTCCCCCATGGGTCATGGTACTTGATTGAAAAAAAAAAAGAATCCCCACCCTCCAGCCCCACGACTAACAGTGAACAATCAACACACTTATCCTGTTTGGATGCCCACTGTGTGATGACGAAAATCCATTTGTGTTAAATGGCAAAAGTACAAAAGACAGATGCCCAGTCAGCGCTAAAAGGCAAATAAATTACTTGCTCTCCACTAAGAGAGTGCTGTCTCCCCAGGAATTGGGTTGTTCAACAAATATGGAAGGCTACAAGTAGTTTAATTTTGGTAGGAAGGTGAGTGGAGATTCCCCACTTTGTGAGAGGTTTATCAGGATGTGCCAGCTGTGCCTGAGGCATTGGTATTCAAGTTTTCTGGACAAGAGAATAACTAATTTATTTTCCCATATCTACTTCTTAGTAGGGGAAAAATAGATCATTATCATATGAAATGAATTCAGAGATAAAGTGAAGAGTTGCCCTAGGAGACAAGAAGACCTAGGTTCACGTCTGACCTCTGACTCATACATGCTGTGTACTCCTGTGCAAATTATGTAACTTCTGTTTCCCAGGAATTTCTATAAAAATATAAATTTCAGAAAAGGTGATACCCTGCATTGGGAGGACTTTCCTCACTAGGGACTTATCTATACCAGCAAAATCATAGATCTATTCCCTAGCTAATCCCTACCTTCTGAATTGTGTATATACATATATGTAGATATGAATGTGTGTGTGTGTATATACACACACAGATTATATATAATATATATACACACATACATGCATATATATACATATATATATACACACACACACAAAATCTATTATGTATATTTAAATCTGTCAAAAATGGTAGTTTCATACGTATTCCCAATGCTTCTCGAAATGGCATGACAATCAAGTGCCCTACGGTTCCATTCAAAATCTTCGTGTCTCCCCAATTTTAAGCTGCCTTCTAGGGCCACCATTTTCTTTATGTGGCTCTTCCCAATTAGAATTTAAGCTCCTAGAGGGCAGAAACTGTCTCACTTTTGAATATGGTTTCCCAGGGCCTAGCACTGTGTTAGGCACATAGTAGGTACTAATAAACATAGTTCATTCATTCTCCTTGAATAAAGTTTTCTACTGTAAATTTACAACAAACTGCACTTTCTTGAAATAATGCCTTGTAATTACTTGATTTGACTTATAAAACATATTCCTTAAGGAAAACCATATCCCTATACCCACCCCTCAAATGGTATAAGAATCAGATGTAGTTGTAGCTAATAAGTCAACATCATTTTCTTCTATTTATTTCTAGTTGAAATTTCAATGAGGTTATAGACAGATGGGTACATACTTAGCTACACATATCAGTGACCTCATTCTTATGCATTTTGGCGAATCTCCAGAAAAGAAAGATCCAGCCACAGTAATGAAGGCCTTCCCCTACTTTGTTTTGACTTCTTGGTTTACAATGTCTACAAAACAGGGAAAGGCCTCCATTATATCGAGTGGATTCTCTTTGGAGGTCCCAAGGACGTACCTTGGCTGTTCATCTCTTATACTTCATTCTTGACCAGCCAACCCATGTTTTTCAGCTTCGCCTTCACCTCAGCAGCTGCTTTCCTCCTCCCAGTGCTGAGTTCTAACCTGAATCTCCATTTCAGGAAGTGGCTAAACCAACTAGGAGAAGAATTTACATGCTAAGCACAATAACGTAAAGGACTATGACTGAGTGATTTCCAATGTCAGATCAATACAGTGACCAAATATGGTTGAAGATGACCAACACTAAGCATACCTCCTCGACGTCTGAGAATACAGATGTGGAATGCGGTATCGATTATCACGTTTGGGCAACGTAGAGATGTGTTCTGTTTACCAACTTTTCTGTTACGGGAAGAATATACTGGCAATGAAGATGTTTCATTGGGAAGAGACAATGATATAAACAAAGAAAATAAAATGATAGTTTTAAAAGAAAAGAGAAAACTGAAAGAGTAAATCTTGTTACCACATATCAGCTTTTCCATCATTACACCATTATTATTAGATGAATGGACGATGGTGACACAAGGCTGAAGGTTGTTCTGTATGCTTGTTTTCTTGTGGGTCACCATGACCAAATAAATAAATAAAAATAAAAGCATTACCTTTTGGCTGAATTTCTGGTGATGAGTTTCCAGAATCAGACTGCAGATAGACATTATTATTGCATTCAAACTCCTGATAGTGATTTATCAAAATACTTACATTATAAACTTGAAAATTAGAGGATAACAGCTTAAAATAATACCTTTCTGAGGCTCAAAAATAATATACAATGAAATCTTACATTAATTAGAACATGACTAAACAGAACCCTCAAACACCCAAATTACTCTACAACCCTGGACCATCCATTCCAATTCTATTAAAAATAACTCTAATTATTGGAAGTTTTTCATGACAGTAAACATAGATTTCTCTCTTTGCTATATATTTTCATCACTCTTGGATCTGTCCTGTTGGGCCAAACAGCACAAGTCTAATCGCTCTTATTTCCATATAGCAGTCCTTTATACATATTGAGACAGATGTCACATCACCTCTGAGTGCCAATATTTTCCTGCTACACTACTGAATTGTTGCATGTCTTACCCGCTTTCTACCTCTTTCTCTAGGAACAATCATAAAACCAATACTACCATAGCTGAAAAGGACAAGTCAAGAGATTATCCAATGGCTCCACTCACTATCCCTGGGACTTCTATAATACCAATGCTGCTTGCAGCTGCTGTGGAGATATAAGGCCAATAACACCAGCACACAGGAGGGCTGCTAGAACAGGTTCTTTGATCTGCTTTTCTAAGGAAAGCAACTTTAAAGAGGTTTACAATCTCACTTTAATTAAACATACATATATTGTTCACATAGTTCAGAGGAAAAAGTCAGCACCCTGAACTTCAGAGAAAACATAAGCAAAAATTATATAAACAGAGCAAATAACACAAATCAGAAGACAGGGCTTCTGTCTGTACATAGCAATACATACATAGTTACCAAAGAGAGAAGCACCAACATCTGGGTTTTCAAAGCCGGGGGCTCCTTAACGCCTACCCAGAGTCTCATCTGGCCAAATCACATGAACATTCTTATGCTAACCTCCAAGTATATATATATATATATATATATATATATATATATATATATATATATATATATATAGATATATATATATAGATATATATAGATATATATAGATATATACATATATATATACATATATATATATATACACACATATAGATAGATAGATATAGATACAGATATATGAACACACACACACACACACACTTCTTCAGGGTCAGAGGGCATCACAACCACGTGACTCAAACTCATGTGACTTAGGCTTTCTTGTGACTTAGGCAGGTTATCAAAGACTCTGGATTCAATCAAGAATCAATCAAAGGCATTTGATTGCCTTAGTGCTGAGAAGTACTCCAAAAGAAAAAAACAGCAAAAATTCCCACTTTGCTTGCCATTACAACTTCATAGACCAAAACACCCCTCCCAGAACACCATTCCCCTATGTGTATTGCCTAACCCTATTAGAATTAGAATATGAGTGCCTAGGGGCAGACACTACCTTCTTTTTTTGTATTTGTATCTGGCCAGGTTTGGGAAGGGGGGGAGGGAAGAGGGAATTAGCACTAAGGGCTTAGCTCTAAGATTATCTCAATTTAACCTGCATGTATTTCATTCCTACATGATGTCTCCCTCATTAAAATTTAAGCTCCCTGAGAGCAGACTTGTTTGTTTGTGGTCGTTTTTAAATTGTTTGCCTTTCTTTGTGTCCCTATGCCTTAGCACAGACCTTGGGACTTGACTTGACATAGCAAGATCTTAATAAATGCTTTTTCATTCATTCATTTATAATTAGAATAAAAGGATCATAGATGGTTAGTACTAAAAAAAAATAAGAACAGAATGTGCACTAACAGTAATTTTATACTTGAGTAAAAATTGAGGTTGAAGGATATTCTGACTTGCTCAAGGTCACAAACTAGTTACCTGTAGAATTCGAACCAGAAGGCAAGCCCCTTAATTCCCAGTGCCATACTCTTTCTATTGTTCTTAGCAAGCCTATGCTAACTGTGACTGTTCATTTCCCTTTTCTAGGTTTTCAGAAAAATCTAGTAATTTTGCATATAGATGAGAAGAGGGGATTCACTGGTGTGGTAAACACTGGTAAAGAGCTCCCAAGAAACATGTTTAAAATCTGATTCAACAGAGGAGGAATAGATAAACATTGCCATCAAGGATGACCTGGAGAAATGGCATTTTAATTTGTCAATTTCAAAATAATCCACAATTTTTTATTATTATTACAGGAAGCCTAAAGTAGAATTCAATGTCTCCTTAAGATTCCCCAAGGCACCAGTCATTCCCTGTAAGACAGAATGAGAAATCTAAAGCATAGTCTTAATCACTTGAATAAATAAATTAGATTTCCTAAGCCTAGTTAAAGAAGTCAGAAGATAAGGAACAGGAAATTGATTGCATTTTAAAGAAAAGAGGACATACAAGGCCAAAGAAAACCTACGAGTATCCCAATAATCATGTTTTCTTTCAATTGTCTGAGACTAAGAATTTTATGATAATCAATTATTTTAAAATTCATGTGACTTGCCACCTAGCCTTTTTTAAATTCAAGGATCACTGGTACTTATTAAAAGGTCTTAGATCAATGGCTTTGCAGACTTGCATCCCTGCTTATCCAAAAAAGCACAGAGAGCCCCTGAATTGCAATCTCCCTTATTGTTTACCACTCTGCCTCAACCTCATCAGGTTCATTACCATGAACCATGCAATCCCTGGGTACTTTTCTAAGAGTTATGCTAGTTGGCAAAGTCTGTGGCAGCTGGGGTGGCATATTTGTACAGGGATGCTGATCCAGTGGCAGGAGATTCAAGCCAGAAATTGATTACATATAGGCCAAATAAAAATCTGTAAAAAGCTTCCTTGAAGAGCAAAGGAACATTAAGAAACAACCTGAACATGTCCCTTGATGTGAAAAATATAATATTAATGACACTTCTTAAGTATATGTGTATATATGTATATACACACACACACATATATGTATATATGTGCATGAGTCCGTGTCCGTGTCCGTGTGTGTGTGTGTGTGTGTGTGTGTGTGTGTGCATCTTTAGTAGGGAACAGAATATTAACAAAAGTTGATAAGGAAAAGAAAATAAATTGAATTCTTGAATTTTTTTGGATATATAAAATAGTTTTGATTTTCCACACACATTTATTTTCTCCATGATCTCCTGTGTTATTTTCTCTCAGATACACCTTTAGATGACTTAAAGAGGGGTAGTTCTAAATAACATCTCAACATAGCTTGTCATTTCTTCTCAAGTGATCCCTATGACCTATGCCTTGCTATAGGTTACATTCTTCATTTTTGAAAGAGTAGAGAGAAAATGGTTCCTACATGAATGAGATATGTCTATTAAAATAAGCCAAGTAAAATAAAAATGGTGGGGAGAGGACAGAAAAAATGTTTAAAGGATGATTCTCTGCTTTAAAAGAAAAAAAATCAAATCCATCACTCACTGACAGAGAATAGGAGAAAAAATATGATTGACTAGAATGGTTGCATGATTTCAAAATACTTCAATAGACTGGGAGAACAGGGCTGGCCTCAGGGGTCTGAACCCCAGGGAGAGTCAATACAGAGCTCATTTCACACTTTCAGATTCTCTTTCAGAGTGAGAAAAGAAGCTGAAGATAATAATATGGAATAATTGGAAGATGGAATTTGCTTTTGTAATAATAAATATGTAGAATTTATATAACACATTAAGGTTTGCAAAACAAATTGCTTATATTGTCTCATATAATCCTCACAAGATTCTGGTAAAGTAGGCACTTTTATTATTCCCATATTATAGATGAAGAAACCGAGGCTGAGAAGTTGTGATGTGCCTAGGATCACACAGCTAAATGTCTACAGGGGACTTAAACCAAGGTATTCTTGACTCCAGGTCCAACTACATTTTGCTACATCTGCCTCCATAGTTCTAAAAAAAATAAACAAATGAGCATCATTACATATGTACATAATTAACAGCATCTGCAAGTAGAGGATATGTACATGTACAATAAATAGTTATTTATATATGCACATTCATATACATTGATACAAATCTAACCCTGCATTTGCAATGGGAGGACTAGACTTCCCCAAACACTTGTTACTTGTGTGACCCTGATGAAGTCATTTTTCTGATAGAGGCCATAATTTCCTTATTTGTACAGAGGTTGGAGTAGTTAAATTGCCTTTAAAGTCTTGTCCAACACTAAAAATATGAAATATGACCTGATGATAAGATATCATTCTAGCAAGCATCTCAAGGCAGAACTTGTTCCCAAAAATGGTCAACCACCACCAACACTTTCATCATTATCTCTCTTTAGATTCTAATGGAGACCGTCCAAGATCCTGAGCTCAAGAGGTCTGAAAATAGCAGCACCCCATAGAGTACCAGTCCTGCTAGGTGCACAGTCCCTGTGGTCATCATACTGGGAACAACTCCTGTGGAGAAGGAGCTAGACATCCTCCACCAGCTGCCAACAGATTGTTACTTATGGGGAAGGAAGCTGGTCTAGGTACCCAGAGGAAGCATGACTAGATAAGTCAATCCACCACTACCACCTCAAATACTCCCTCCCCTCAGACCCTGATGGAGATAATCCAGAACCACGAACACAAAAGCAGTGCCTCGAAGACTGTGGGTCCTGCATCTAGCCCAAGCCCTACAGCCATCGCTGATAAAAGAAACCGACAGGGAAAAGAAGCTTTTCCTTGCCACTACTAACTGCTGAACAGCCATGAAAAGTTAAGCCAAAGAGCTCTGGAAGTAGCGGCATCCTACAGACTTCCAATTCCATTTCCTGCCCAGCTCCCTTAGCCATCATCCTGAAAAGCAATCTCCATGGAGATGCAGCCTGTGGGTGCTGAAGCCATAGCTACTGAAAAGAAAGTTCTCACAACCAAAGTCCTTGACACTACTATCAAAATGATTCAATTTCAGAAACTGATGTGATTTTCTTAGTAGAAATTATATTAAAGATGACATTAGTGTGTTAAAACAAATTTATCATGCACTTAACAACATTTTATTTATTTTTAATTTATGTAATAAAACAAGCAGTTCTATGACACAGTAAAATAAAAAGATGATCACACACAAAACTGCAAATTTATTATGTACAACTTGCCATTCCTTTTAAATATTTAATAAAGTTATCCTATAAATCTATTTTTTCTAGCCCAGAAAATAAAGCCCAAATAAGCACACAACCAGAGATAATTACAATTATATGAGAAAGATATAAATTAGAAAATCAAAATGATTATAGAAATAATCATATTAAAGCTGGCTCTCTGACAGGAGTAACATAATTGATAAAACTTAAGCTAACCAAATTAAAAGGAAAAGGGTAGAAAATCTAATGAATAAAATACCAAATGAACACAAGGAAATCAAATCCTGAAGAATTAAAAAAAAAGTATCAGAAACTTTTTTGCACAGTCACAATTAAATTCTAAAACAAACAAACAAAAAGAACACAAAAGAAATAGAGGATTACCTTCAGAAGTACAAAATGTTCAAACTAAAGGAACACTGAATAGAGATATTAAATAATCCAAACTCAGAGAATCAAATATACCTGTAAAGGAACTAGTCTTGAAGGATTTAGAGAATTATATTAAATTTTTAAAGACAGTTGATACAAAACCTACACAAAACAGTCTCACAAAATGAAAAAAGAAAGTACTACATCAAACTCCTTATATGAGATAAATATATTTTTAATATCCCAACAAGGTAAGTATAAAAGAGAGAGAGAGAGGGAGAGAGAGAGAGAGAGAGAGAGAAATGTGGACCAAAATTATTAATGAATATCAATTCAAAAAATTTATATAAAACCTTGTTAGATTACAATAATTTTTTTAAGAAAGCATTCATTAGGGGCAGCTAGGTGGCACAGTGAGTAGAGCATTGGCCCTGGATTCAGGAGGACCTGAGTTCAAATTCAGCCTCAGATACTTGATACATTTACTAGCTGTGTGACCTTGGGCAAATCACTTAACCCCAATTGCCCTGCCAGGGGAAAAAAAAACCCAAAACCAAAACAAAACAACAAAAAAAGAAAGCATTTGTTAGAAGTTGGGTTTATAACCAGGGATGCAAGGATGGTTCACTGTTAAAAAATACAATTAACTATGATCACAAACAAAAATACATAATGATCTCAACAGATATAGAAAAAATAAACTGACAAAACACAACATTCATTTACATTTTTTCCTGTCTCAAAGGATATTGTGAAAATACTTTCTAAACTTTAAAGTGTGATGTGAGCTATGTGAATGCTAAAGTGATAATGAATGCTATTATTTCTATTTCTCTTAGGATTTTTTTTTTAATTTCACTTCTTCCATGGACTTTTCTCAAACTAGTGGAGATCTCTAAGCCACTAGGACTTTTATGTTTCCTTTCTCTTAACTCTTATGTCACTTGACATATAGCCTAACATTTAATCATTCCCTCAATATATTTCTTGTACAATGCTCCCCTAACTGCAACTATATTATACTCTCCTGAACTCATTTTATTTCTCCATCCACATCTTCCACCACTATTTCACTCAGTATTAGAAAAACATTAGGCAGTTAAAACACAATGATAAATACTTTTTCATCCCTTCATTCACTGAACAAATTATCAACCTTAATTAACCAGTCAATAAGCATTTATTAAGCACCTACTATGTGCCAGATGCTGTTCTAAAAATCACAATTTCTGCTCCAAGTCACCTTTATAGCCTCCAATTATAATGCTATTTGTTACCTCCTTTAAATCACTTTTATCCCCAAATTAAAGTCACATATGGAAGGTTATAATTCGCCAAGCCAAGGAAAACACAAGAGGGATATGAAGTAATTATTCTGTTTTTTATCATTAAAAAAATCATAAAATATGGCAAAATAAGGCAAGGAAAAGAGACAATATGGGACAGAATTGTCCCTGAACAGGGATTCTCAACATTTTTCAGGTGTCAGTGTTTCTTTAACAAATTTTTTTAAAACACCTTCCTATTTTCTCCTTGTATAACAGTCAACATCATCAGCTTTTTTTCTCATATTTCAAGCTTTTATTTTCCTTTATTTAGTTACTATTTCAAGCTTTTCTTTTTCCCCCATTACCTCCTTTTTCCAAAATGTTGTAGCAAGCAATCATTTGTTTTCTCATCTTTGGTAGGATGTACCACTATTAATCCTCAGAAATGACTATCTTACCAAAAAATGCCTTGTTTCACCTGACCCAGGAAAAAGGAAAACAAGACATAGCAAATGGAGTGAAAGGTGGACATGGAATTGAGAATCACTACTACTGTGGTAACTTGGAAATAAAGAAAGATAAATTTCAGAATTGTTAACCAAATCATGTACTAGTGACAATAGAGACATAGTCAAAACATCCAGACCTCAGGTGAACAATTTAACCATCCAGATATTCGGGGTATATGATACCCACGCACACAGTTGTGGGAAAACATCAAGACATTTAAATTTTCCATTTGGTAATTTGTCGGCTGGTAATCATACACTTTAGTCTTCTCCCTATTTATTTGGATACTGTGTAAGCAAAGCAGTTATTTCTCTTTACTGTGAAGAAAGCAAAAGATCTCAGACTCAACTGACCTGTCAACTTTCTAGAGCATTAGCTAACGCCTCCTCTCAAAGTCAGTCCATCAGGCCTTGCCCTAGGCTCCAAGTAGTAACCTTGTCCATCACCCCTAGTGAACTTTAGTTATCCCTTAATTTCAACTTCAGGTACAAAGAAGAGATCCAGAGCTTCCCTGACCCCTGAACCAGCTAATTCCATGATGTCAGAGATTAGTTACTCTGAAATATTAATTATCTACCTCCCCCACTTTTCCTGCCATTGCCAACATAGCTGAATCCCTTGGCCATGGCCCTCTGTTGTACCTATACTTAACTTCACAGAGCAATATATGTTCTATGACATTTGCTACGGGAATTAGTATACACAAATATATAAAGAATACTATAAGGGAAGGCCTTTGTCAGCTTGGTCATGGCCAATTCAGTTATTTGCTTTGCTTGACTATACATATTCATTACAAGGCTGTTATTGTTTTTCCTTTTGTTTAATTGGGTGGAAGAATGTGGAAGGGAAAGAAAATACATGCTTACTAATTACAAAAAATAAAAGAATTAAATGTCAACAATTAATCCTATGATCCTTAGTTTCTTCATCTGGAAAATGAAAATATTAATAATGATAGTAACTATTTCATAAGATTAGTCTGAAGATGCAATGTGATGATATATTCAGAACTCTTTGTAATCTTTAAAGAACGTTACAAAAATCAGATACCATTCAATTTAGTTCATTACGTTCTTGCTCCATGCGAGTCATTAAAACAATTAGCAGTTCAAAAAAAAAAGTTCCAACAGCAAATATGTTGGCTCTGAACTATCCATGTCTTTCTGTGCTTTAGTTACCTACATTCCCTTCTTAGTTAGGAGCGGTATCCACTCCCTGAGTAGCCTAAGGCTAGAATGACATCCCTTCTTCAGATCACACCCAAGATGGAATGATACATATAGGGGAGTTTGGGACAAGGAAGGCACAGGGAATGGTGATGGGAAATATAGGACAACTGATTGAGGAATCCTTTCTAGGAATAGCAGCACTGAGGTAGAATTGTGACAGGAGAGTGAGGAACATGGATGGTAGCATGATATTGTAATAACTGGGTAGTGGAATGAAGAGTCTGAAAACAGCAAGATATGTTGAATATTCACCAATCAGGGTCACAGGGGTGGGAGACCTTGATGTTGGTTAATGGATTGACATACATATCAGCCTCAGAGTTGAGTATACTCATCTCTCCGCCTTTGAAAACACAAATCAATTTAGGGGAAATCACTTAAGCAGCATGTTTCCTTAAAAAAATCAAAATAACTGGATTTAACTTAATTAACCATATGGTTTACAAAATGACGTTCTTAAAATAGACTTTTTTTTCTTCTAGCTAGTCCATGCATCCTGACAAACACTATGGCCAAATGTGTAGACAAATTCTCAATCTCCTGGGGGAAATTGTTAAATGTGAGATGTGCATAGTCAACACAGAAATAAAAAAGCTATTTTACCTTCACAGTTAGGAAAGGTTTGAATGCTTTGGAAGGAAATAATTGGAAAGAGGCAAAAGAGTTCACTTAGCAATAAACAAAAATACCCATCTTCTGAAGTTTACTTTCAAAATGGAACAAGCCCAAAGCTGGGAAACTTGAGTAAAACATTGAATTTATAAGAAGTCAATGTTGCAAATAAAATAATAGGGGATAGAAACCAGATCTGTGATTTCACTGGTTTAAGGAATTTCAGGTAAAGAAATTTCCTCCAAAATCCACACTAAAAGTAAGGGAAGTTATGTAACTGCCCCCTGTAGAAAGTAGAGTGAATATCTTATCAGCATGAAATAGCTAGTTTCAAGAAAACAAGAGTTGAAGAAATAATATATTTTTGTGATTTTTTAAAAAAATGCATATGCCAGGAATAAGAGGTAGATAAGCTTACCTCCATGAAAGTTCATCATTGACTAAAATTTTATTTTTTACTTTTGTAAGTTCTGAGAAACAGAAGAACAGCCTTCAACAATCAAGTAATTAAAAGAAATTCCTCTTTTATATTTTCATTTTCTGTAATGCTTAGTCTGTTTCCCCTCTCCTTGACCCAATGTGGCATAGGGGGAAGACCTGGGTTCAAGTCCTATCTTAGACATTTCTTTGTTCTTTGACCATGGACAAGTAAATCACTTAACTTCACTGGGATTTGGCTTCTTCATCTATAAAGAGAGGGGATTAGACTCAGTGATTTCTAAAGTTCCTGATTCTATCATCTTTATTTCTTCAGAAAATTATTCTCAGTCATATGTTATATTCATATCTGATAGATATGGGTTAATAAGAATTTGAATTATCATTTCCTGTTGTATATCTCCAACTTCAAAGATCTTTTAGTCAAATATTTTATACAGACCGTAGTGTTACTAGACTGTGAGTTCCTTAAGAGTACAGACTCTGTTCCATTTTTCTTTGTGCCTCCAGTGTTTGGCATTGTGTGAGGCGCATAGTAGGTTCTTAATAAATGTTTATTGACTGTTTCAGATGAAAGAAAAATCAATACAACACTAGTACCTGATGTTTATAAACTACTAACAGAATAATCCAGTCAACCAACTAATCTAATACTTACTGATCATCTACTATGTGCTAGGCACCATGCCAGGGGCTGGAAATTCAAAGACAAAAGAAAATTGACCCTGCTCTCAATGAGCTTTCCTTCATTGGGAGAAAACAACATGTACACAGATAACTAATGATAAGACAGTAATGATATGTGATACTTCTTTAAGAGAAATGTAAAGCTAGCACTGGGTGGTTAGGTGGCACAGCGAAATAGAGGGCTGGATCTGAAGTCAGGAATATTTATCCGCCTGAGTTCATATTTGGCTTCAGACACTTACTATGTCACTTAATCCTGTTTGCCTCAGTTTCTTCATCTGTAAAATGAGCTGGAGGAGGAAATGGCAAACCACTCCAGTAGATATACCAGAAAACCCCAAATAGGGTCAAAAAAAGTTAGACACAACTGAACACCAGAAAATGCTAGGATAGGTCCAAATAGGGAAAGGTTATTACTGACTAGGGTAATAGGATTCACATAGGATCCTTAGTGTCATGTTTTATATGTAATTCTCTGAAGAGGGTCTACCCGATGTGCTTGAGGCCCTCCTTGAGACCTTTCAATATTTCTAGACACCAACAGAGCACAAGAAGTAACCACAGGTTTCTCCCTGTTCTTCCTACATGATGAGTCCACCTGATTTTCAGATCACACTCACCCACAATATCCATTTTATTATTTCTCCTATGCACTTGACTCACAGCATCCAAATCAAACAACAAACATTTATTAAGCACCTCTGTGCTAGGCATTGTGCTCTCCTATATCCATCTCCATTGTCCTTCAGGTGAGCAATAACTTGAATTCTTCAGAGGCAGGGGTACTACACAATTCATAATTATATACCCTTATGGCAAAAGAAACGATGCTAAAAAGATGGACTTTGATTTCAAGGAAAAAGTTACCATCATTCCAAGCATTGCCCATTTTGTCTAAAAGGAATTCAGCCCACTTTTCTCCTACTCAGGTCTGAGTCCCAGTCCAGCTCATTTGTCACCCACAAGAAGCAAACACTAATCTACAGGTTCATCAATCCACGGACCAGCCATCTGCCCAAACACATTTCTTGATCTATGCAATAAGCACTCCTCATTCAGTTGCTTTTCTGTGCATATAGTTAGGCCAAACTCCTTTGCATAATTATGTATCGGATTTAGGAGATTCTATAATGTTCTATGTTTAATGCAATCAGCACAACGTCATCCATGAACAAGCACATTTAGATGTCTTCATTGTGTATGGGAATAGATGTGCATTTGGACTTTGTATTAGACATCTTCCATGGCAGTGGCTGATACCTTTTGGTTAGCATAGGTCTCCTCGTCTTAGGACTCCTTTGAAACCAGCAACTGATGGGTTGTCAGACAAAGTTATGTCTGTTGCTATCAGAAATACATCACTATTGGTAATGTGTTTCAACCTACTGAGGCCAATTAAACTTTTTTCCAATGCCCTTTAAAGTGGTTTCATTATTTATAAAAACAGGTCATCATACCTGCCAAGTCCACTTCACAGGGCTATTTGAAAGACCAAATGAAACAATATACATGAAAGAAAGTCTTTTGTAAAATTCATTATTAATCACCTCCTACTCCAAAAAGGTTTCTAGATAACCCCAAAAGACTCTTTTTTATTCACAGACTTGCCAGTCAACACTCCAAAACAAATAGGTAAAGGGTTATTTGAAGTCATGCCTATTTTTTGCATTTCTAAAAGAATGAACTTCTAAAGTTCATTCAGAATATCTACAAGTTCTAGGTCACACAAGTAAATCATATAGAAAAAGAAAGGGCACTGGTCTTCCTCCCTCTTTGACTGTCTCTTACTCTCTACTGATGGTTACCATGCTGGCTAACTTTTCAAACAGTAATACGGTAATAAGACATGTGTGTATAATAACACACCTATATGCCTCTGGATTTACAGATACAAAGCACCTTCACGTAGGTGGGCATCTTACTGGATCCTCACAACAGCTTTGTGAGGTTGATCTAATCTTTCTAGAATAGTCTTCAAATGTTCTTATTACCAGATGAATTTGTGCTTATTACATGGAACACTGCGACACTAGACAACCTCCTCAATGAAATCTGTAGACATTCAAAAAGGACCAGTTTGGAAAGATTGGAAAGAATAAAAAATGCCCACTGTCTATATATGGACTTGCTCTTAGATGGTGTTTTAGCAAGCACCCTAGCACACCCAGGATGGCCTGCTAGCACAGGTCCTTTGATCTGCTTTCATAAAAGAAAGACAGCTTCAAAGGGATTAACAATCCTGCTTTTATTAAACAATGCAGACTTTATTCTATCTCACCTTCTCACAAGGGTTGATGAGCACCAGTTCCTACAGCATTCCTAATCACCCTTCCTCATAGGGGCTGGTAAGAAGGGGGGAGGGCAACTCCCCTGTGTCTCCATGGGGTCAATTAAGACAGGCACAACTTGTGTATTCCCCTAAATCCCCTCAAGTCTCAATGGGGACCAGTTAAGGCAAACACAGATTCCCCTCAAGCCTTGATGGGGGCCAATCAAGGCACAAAACAGCATCCTAGATTGTGCATTTCAACCCTGAAGGTTCCCCCCTCACTACCCACTAAGCACTAACTTGCTTTTATACTTACACTTCACCCCTCCAGGGTCCTGACCTTTACAATCTAAACAGCCCACAACTGGCCCTTATAATCTACATGGGTCATGGTGGAGATGTTTTGAACCATAGAACTCATATCCAACACCTGGGAACAAGAGATTGTTATGGCCACGGATCCTGGAAAACCAAACTCCACTTACACTTACACATGGGTAGTGTATTGACTTGAGCTAGCAAATATTTACCTTGGATAGACCCCACTGATGGATCATGAGCACCCGCAGAATCAAACGGAAAGAAATTTGTCTACATTAAGTTTGAAAGCTTATATAATGAAGTCATGTGATCCTAAGTGGCTTGCTTCTTAAACAGAAAAAAAAAGGAAAAGAAATTTTTCTTTTTAATATTGAAATTATTCTGGTAATACTGTATAGCTATGAATTAAGGTACATGATGATATTGGGTGAGTAAAAATTGCTTTTACTCCCAATTACAATGGAAAGACCCATGGAGGTATGTGTTTGAATGCAGACTTCAAGATACTGACAAAATGCCCTGTGCTCAAGAAGAACAAAAGCTATCATTAAGGATTTATATGGCTGAAACAAGAAAGGAGCCAGTCATGTATCATGAGTTAGGGATGACAGAGGGATGGTTTGAGTCCTGTAATTCAATATGATTTAAGTCAATTCAACTCAGCAAGCATAGATTAAGGGACTACTATGTGCCAGTCACTGTGTTACATTAGGGAGAGATAAAGGCAAAAATGAAATGGTCCTTACCCTCAAGGAACTTAACTTCTGGGGTTGGGGGTGAGGGGGAGAAGAGATGGCATTCATATACACTGACAAATGAAACAAATATCACATACACTTATAGACAGAGATGGTGGCTCTTGAACCAGGTACCATGAAAGAAACTGGGGGTTCAAAAAGAAGATGAAGGTAGAGCTTCAGTATAAGACTCAATAAAGACCCATAGCCTTCAGGGTCAATTGTCAATGAAGGGTTTTACAGAAAGTCATGAACAAGAACCACACAGTACGTACATGAAGTTGTCACTGCCATTGATGTAAAGTAGTACCACCACACTCATCTGGGTGTCGGTAATGACCCAAATCCTTTTTTGTACTAAACATCAGAAAATTCATGGCTTCCCACACATTGAAGGATTGGATTTCAGGAATTTTACAAAGTTGTATCCAAAGAAAATTTCAGTTTGGAAATAATGAAGAGTAAAATGAGCATAACCAAGAGAATATTGCATACAGCAACAACAATATTGTTTTAAGAACTATATTGAGCTAATAAGTCATTTTGACTATTAAAAATACCCAAATTAACTACAAAGGACAAATGAAGGAAGATGATACCTGCATCCAGAGAAAGAACTGATAACTAGAAGTACGTATAGAATGGTTTACATATGTATATACGTAAACATAGATGTAAACCTATGTAAACATATGTATTCATACATATGTAAACATACATATTTGTGTCTAATGGTAGCCACCTCTAGGGCAGGGAAGAGGGAAGAAAAAAAGGGAAAAAGAAGAAATTGACAAGATAATCTTTATTTTATATTTACAAGGAAGAGCAAGTTATATATACTAGTTTTGCAGTTTCATGTGCAATCATTTATTATACTATTTTATGGAAATGCTTCTTTTATTCCAAAAATTAAAAATTAAAAAAATATTTTTAAAAGTGAAGCTAAACACTAGAAGAATTCTTAATCATGTTAATCATGCGTGTGTGTGCATGTATGATAGATTACTTTTGACAGTCTGTTGAAGCCTGAAACATAAAGAAGTATAAAACTATAAGAAATATAAAAGAAGAAGTATAAAATATAACACATAGGATTACAAAGAAAGCCAATTATATTGAAATTCAGTTATCAAAATACTAAAAAAAATATTTGCAGACCCTGGTTAAGAATCCCTGTGGAGGAATGTCAGGGTAAGGCCTTGAATGTAGGGAAATGCATGGGAAGATAAAATTGAGGAGGGAGAATTTGGGGAAGGTGGAGGAGACAGAAACAAAAGGAACATGCAATTTTTTGTCTCTTAATGATCTAACATTTCTGCTGTAAGAAATACAAGAAAACCTCGTTGAATATCAAGGCTAAGGACACTGACCCCTATCCTCAATGCGAGGGCCCCAGTTTTAGGTCTTATAAAAGGTGTTTGTGAATGTGACGTGCTCCTGATGGCAGAAAGGACATAGGGCCTTGTCAGTTCTGAGATCTCATTTGTGCAGACTTAGGCATTCATTTATGAGACAAGAATGAAGTTATTTCTGACTTAAGATAAGCTCCAGAAGCCAGAGGCAGAGAAGGATAAAGGATTTTTACAATATCTATTCCAATCTCTTTCTCTTCTCCTCTTACAGATGAAAATGTAGGTCACTTTTAATAGTACTTCCATTCATCCTCTCTCCCCATTCAACATGGTTTTTACCTCTTGTTTGGCCCTACTGCCCTCTATCATTTTTAATACTTTTTAACAGAAATTTTATTTTTTAGTGCGGCTATTCATACACCTCACATTTTTTATTTTCAATGCCTCTTATCACCCACCTTTTTCTAGCTTAATCAAAAAAGAAAAAGAAACATATAAAAAAAAACTTTAGTATAGCATTTAAAGGAGGGGGAACAAAAAGTATATGAAAAGCCAAGCAGCTAAACAATTCCTTAGGAAGTGAGATTTGATGAATCCTAATCTATTGTACCTGCTGAATCCCTCATCACCGTGCTTTTGCACAAGGACATTAATGCACTGTTGGTGGAGGTGGAAATCAGTCCAGCCATTCTGGAAAACAATGTGGAACTACGCCCAAAAAGTCATTAAACTCTGACTCAGTAATACTTCTAATAGGTCCAAACCACAAAGAAATCAAAGAAAGAACAAAAAGTACAAAAGTATTTATAGCAGGTCTTTTTATAGCAGGAAAGAAACAGAAACTAAGGGGGTGCTATCTCTTGGGATTTTGTTAAATAAATTATGGCATGACAATATAATGGAATATTATTGTACCATCAGAAATCATGATGAAAAGGACAGTTTCATAAAAACCTGGAAATATCTTTATAGAGATGATGTACATTGATGTTAGGAGAAACAGGGCAACAACATATATGATAAAGTTAGGAACATTTGAGAAATTGAATTGTTGCTGTTGCCAACCATATTTCCAGGAGACTGATAATTAAACTCACTATCCACCTGTTGATAGAGAGAAAATGAACTCAGGATGCACAATAGAAATACATTTTTGTCACAGCCAACATGATATTCTGTTTTTTGCTTGAATACACACACACACACACACACAGATATATATAGTTACAAGGACTTTTTTTCCTTTTTTTGCCAATGGGTTAGTAGGGCAACAGGAGATAGATGAGTAGAAATAGAGTAAGAAAAATGAGAAAGCTTTGAGGCATTATTTTCAAAAACTGAGAAATAGAAGGAAGTCGAGAAAGAAGCTCAAACAAGCAGGACAATTTTTAAAAGTTCAAGCTGATCTTATACACTTGAAAAGAAAAGCAAGATATACATAATAGCTATATTTTCATGTATAATCTTCTTTTTCTATGTTGCTACGTGTATGCAAATGCCCATTTACTTGTTGTTTGTTAAGTTCAGAATAAAAAGGTTTTAAAAACAGTAAAGTTTCTGAACCTAATGATTCACCCTATTGTGGTTGAGCTTCTGATGAGCCCCCAAGTGGCAAATCTATAGCCCAAAGCCAGACCCATACCATACTTTCCAACTTGATAGGATCTGTAAGAGCTTAGACCAAGTTACCATGAGTCCTAAAATGGACAGATTAACATAGGGAGAAGGTAGAGGGATTTAATAGTTTTATTTAATTCCTTAATATTTTTTTCATCAATAGTCCTTCTGGCTCACTGCTGATAAGTGATAAGTACTGATAAATATATACTTTCATTCCCTAGGGGAAAAAATGCCACCTCAATTTTCTCAAGCTACCCTTACATCACCACAAGGTAGCCATATTTTTCACTTTTTCAACAAAATAAACTTATATGAAGAAACGGGCAGAGGAGGCTCTTCGAGGTTTTTTTTTAATTTCATTTTGTTTCATCTTACATTTTAAATCCAAAGATTTTTGAGCAAGGTCAGCAATAGACTGGAACATATCCTGCTGAGTTAAAGATTAGTTAGTTGAGCCGGATTTGCCAGATCCTAGACCACATCAGAAAAAAAATATTTCAATTATAAATCTAATTACAACTTTAATTGTTAAACAGTCACTCAGATTATGTTTTGCTACATGGTTTGCACTGTTTCTTACTGACTCATAAAGCAGGTGTTTCAGCAGGTGTTACCTCTGGGGCAACTGCATCACTTGACTGCCATAGAGATCTTAGTCTCTCTCTCTGTGGTCTATTATTTTTAGCAGCACATGACAGCTATAGATGCTGCCATCCCCCAAACCCCAAGAGGGTGAACTATGAAGCATATCTCTTTGTATTCACTGCAGAGGGAGAATGAAGAATTGGAGAGGGTAAAAAATAAAGATCTGTCCCTATAGATACATCATCGAAGGAGGAACACATTGGGTGGTATTGTGGGGAGAAAAAATCACTGGTTCTAGTGTTAGGATACCTGGTTGCAGATTCCTGTTCTACCACTACTGCCTATATGGCCTTGGACAAGTGACTTGACTTTCCTGAAGCTCAGTTTTATAATCTGTAAAATGGATGGCAGCGTTGTGGGCAGGATGTGGAATTAGCTAGGGTCTTAGGTTCCCAACAATGTTATGATTTTGATTCCATGATGAAGGCCCATTTCAAAGTAATCTCATAGAATGGAAATGCCCTCAGAGTCACCTCCTACATCTTGGTATGTGAAAAACAGATCACAAGCAGCCTAGATTTCATTCCCTCTCATTTTTCTTCATCAGATTGTACCTCAAACCCACATCCCCCTATCATCAAACCCTTTACTAATCTTCCTCTTTATAACTGTTTTTTTTCTCTCCTACTTACACATGTGCCCAGGTGTTTTATACCTTTAAAAAATCCTGAATCCCAAATTTAAAAAACTCCATCCTCTTAAGATACACTTCTATATAATTCCTCCCTTTCGCAGCCAAATTCCTAGAGAAGAAAAAAAAGTTGTCTAATTTCATTCCTGCCATTTCCTATCCTCTCATGTACTTGTCAAACAAAGGAGATCTGGCTTCTGAGCTCATTACTCAAATGAAATAGTCCTCTTCAGAACCACCATCGTTCTCTTGATTGCCACACCTGTTCTTAATCCTCATTCTAAAAGACCTCTGGGTAGCACCTGGCAAGGTTGACTTAACTCTCCTTGACTCTCTCTCCTCTCTAGATTTCAGTCCTAACACTGCCTCTTGGTCCTTCTCCAACCTTGCCTTCTTCAGCTCTACACTGCCCTTTCCTTCTTACCCCATTCTGCTGAATCATCAACCACATGCCACCTTTTGACTGTTGTTCCCTAAAGCTCTTTTATGCTTCTCTCTTGACCTACTTTCTCTTGGTGCTCTCAGGAGCTTCTGTGGGTTCAATTATTATCTTTATGCTGCTGATTCCTATACATGCAGCCCCAGGCTTTCTCAGGAGCTCCATCCCCACATCACGAACTGACAATCAGACATTTATAACTAGATTTTTCATAAGCCTCTCAACAACTAGACATTTCCAAATGGTTGCTCCACGAGCTTCTCAAATGCAATATGTCCACAACTGAAGTCATTATCTTTCCCCCCAAACCCTCTTCCTGTAAAATCTACTCCTGTCTTTCTACAGTCATCCAGGAATATAATATGGAAGTCTTTCTCTGCTTCTTCACTCTTCTTCATCCTACATATCCAATTCATGGCCAATTCTGGTTGGTTTTACCTTTGTAGATTCTCTTATGCGATCCTTTTCTTTCCACTCTCACACTCACCAGCCTAGTTCAAGTTCTCATTACCTCTCATGGAGGCTATTATAATACCATCCTGATTGGTATAACTGCTTCAAGCAGCAACTCTCTAATGACATCCCCAACACAGCTTCTGAAGTGAAATTCCTAATCCAGATATTCAACCATGTGACTTCTCTGTGGTTCTCTATTGCTGCTATGATGAAATATAAACTGTTCTATCTGGCTTTTAAAGGCCTCATTCCATGTTTCTCCCTTCAGATACTCTATAGCTAAGCTCGTCTTGCTGCTCCTTTCACATGATATCCTACTTCTGATCTTCATGCCTCTGTATAGGGCATTCTTGATGCCTGGAATGCACCCCTTCCTCACCTCCACTTCCTAGAATCCCAAGCTTACTTCATAGTTCAGCTTCTACAGGAATGAAATCACCTTGTGTTTACATGGCTGTAAGGACGATTTTATTATCCTTTTTAGAGTTTAGTTTCTCAGTGTCCACGGCCATAACAATCTCTAGTTTCCAGGCGTCAGATAATATTTCCAGGCTCGTGACTTGTAAATACCTCTACCATGCTTGCACAGCGAGATATGGGGGTGACATAATGTGATTTTTTTTCTTTTCTTTTTTTTTAATTTAAATTTATTTATTTAACATATTTGGTTTTCAGCATTGATTTTCACAACAGTTTGAATTACAAATTTTCTCCCCATTTCTACCCTCCCCCCCCACTCCAAGATGGCTTATATTCTGGTTGCCTTGATCCCCAGTCAGCCCTCCCCTCTATCACCCCCCCTCCCCTCTCATCCCCTTTTCCCTTCCTTTCTTGTAGGGCAAGATAAATTTCTACACCCCATTGCCTGTGTATCTTATTTTTTAATTGCATGCAAAAACTTTTTTTTTTTGTTTTTGAACATCTGATTTTAAAACTTTGAGTTCCAAATTCTCTCCCCTCTTCCCTTCCCACCCACCCTCCCTAAGAAGTCGAGCAATTCAACCTAGGCCACACATGTATCACTATGTATAACCCTTCCACAATACTCATGTGGTGAAAGGGTAACTACATTTTGCTCCTTCCCAACCCATCCCGCTTTATTGAATTTTCTCCCTTGACCCTGTCCCCTTTCCAAAGTGTTTGTTTTGATTACCTCCACCCCCATCTGCCCTCCCCTCCATCATCCCCCCCCTTTTATTTTTTTTTTATCTTCCTCCCTCTTCTTTCCTGTGGGGTAAGATACCCAACTGAGTATGTATGGTATTCCCCCTCTGGCCAAATCTGATGAGAGCAAGGTTCACTCATTCCCCCCTCACCTGCCCTCTCCCCTCCTCCCACAGAACTGCTTCCTCTTGCCACCTTTATGCGAGATAATCCACCCCATTCTATCTCTCCCTATCTCCCTCTCCAAGTATGTTGCTCTCTCTTCCCTTAATTTCATTTTATTTCTTTTAGATATCTTCCCTTCATCTTCAACTCACCCTGTGTCTGCTCTCTCTCTTTTACATATATATATATATACATATATACATATAAATACATATATATATATAAAAACACATATATATATATACATACATACACATACATACATATACACATAGATATATACATACATACACATTCACTTATATATATATATATATATATACATAAACATATATATATATATATGCATATTCCCTTCAACTACCCTAATACTGAGGTCTCATGAATCATACACATCATCTTTCCATGTAGGAATGTAAACAAAACAGTTCAACTTTAGTAAGTCCCTTGCAATTTCTGTTTCTTGATTACCTTTTCATGCTTCTCTTTGAAAGTCAAATTTTCTATTCAGTTCTGGTCTTTTCACTGAGAAAGCTTGAAAGTCCTCTATTTTATTGAAAATCCATATTTTGCCTTGGAACATGATACTCAGTTTTGCTGGGTAGGTGATTCTAGGTTTTAATCCTAGCTCCATTGACCTCCGGAATATCGCATTCCAAGCCCTTCGATCTCTTAATGTAGAAGCTGCCAGATCCTGGGTTATTCTGATTGGGTTTCCACAATACTCAAATTGTTTCTTTCTGGCTGCTTGCAATATTTTCTCCTTGATCTGGGAGCTCTGGAATTTGGCGACAATATTCCTAGGAGATTTCTTTTTGGGATCTATTTGAGGAGGCAATCGATGGATTCTTTCAATTTCTATTTTGCCCTGTGGCTCTAGAATATCAGGGCAGTTCTCCTTGATAATTTCTTGAAAGATGGTATCTAGGCTCTTTTTTTGATCATGGCTTTCACGTAGTCCAATAATTTTTAAATTATCTCTCCTGGATCTATTTTCCAGGTCAGTGGTTTTTCCAAGGAGATATTTCACATTGTCTTCCATTTTTTCATTCCTTTGGTTCTGTTTTATAATATCCTGATTTCTCATCAAGTCACTAGCTTCCACTTGCTCCAATCTAATTTTTAATGTAGTATTTTCTTCAGTGGTCTTTTGGACCTCCTTTTCCATTTGGCTAATTCTGCCTTTCAAGGCATTCTTCTCCTCATTGGCTTTTTGGAGCTCTTTTGCCATTTGAGTTAGTCTGTTTTTTAAGGTGTTGTTTTCTTCAGTGTATTTTTCAGTATTTTTTTGGGTCTCCTTTAGCAAGTCATTGACTTGTTTTTCACGGTTTTCTCACATCCTTCTCATTTCTCTTCCCAATTTTTCCTCTACTTCTCTAACTTGCTTTTCCAAATCCTTTTTGAGCTCTTCCATGGCCTGGGACCAGTTCATGTTTTTCTTGGAGGCTTTTGTTGTAGGCTCTATGACTTTGTTGTCTTCTTTAGGCTGTATGTTTTGGTCTTCTTTGTCACCAAAGAAAGAATCCAAAGTCTGAGACTGAATCTGGGCACGTTTTCGCTGCCTGGCCATATTCCCAACCAACTAACTTGACCCTTGAGTTTTTCAGTGGGGTATGATTGCTTGTAGACTAACGAGTTCTATGTTCCACGTTTGGGGGGGAGGTGCCAGCTCTGTCAGACCCGCACTACTCCTTCCCCAAGAACCCCCAGTCCAGACTGGGCTTAGAGCTTCAGCAGGCTGTTGCACTCCTGCTCTGATCCGCCACTTAATTCCTCCCACCAGGTGGGCCTGGAGCCGGAAGTAACAACAGCTGTAGCTGCCCCACCTCCGCTGCACCCGGGGCTGGAAGCCAAACCAGGAACTCCTTCCACTTCCGCAGCTTTTCCCACTAACCTTCTCCGCAGTCTTTGGTGTTTGTGGGTCGAGGGGTCTGGTAACTGCAGCAGCTCACATATTCAGGGCACTAGGGCCCCCTCCGCCCGGCTTCTGGTCTGGATGGTCCACGCCGCTCAGGCTGGGCTCTGCTCCATTCCGTTCCCAGCTCCCAGCTCCGTGTGGAATAGACCTCACCCAGAGACCATCCAGGCTGTCCTGGGCTGGAGCCCTGCTTCCCTCTGCTGTTCTATGGGTTCTGCCATTCTAGAATTGGTTCAGAGCCATTTTTTATAGGTTTTTGGAGGGACTTGGGTACGGAGCTCACTGTAGTCCCTGCTTACCAGCCACCATCTTCCTGTGGGTCCTGACATAATGTGATTTTTACTATGCTTGCACTGAATGACGATATTGCTAAAGTTAACCTGTGAGCATAATGTTGGTGAGATGCCTTCTTTGTCTGTTGCCCTATAAAGCAACTGGGCACTGGCCAGTAAGTGGGGAACCCATAGGGGAATCTGACAGTGTAATGCTGTGTGTGCCTCAACTGGCCCCCATTGAGACTTGAGGGGATTTAGGGGAGTGCACAAACTGGAATGCTGTGCTTGTCTCAACTGACCCCATTGAGATGTAGGGTAGTTGCCCCACCCCACTTCTCACTGGCCCCTGTAAGAAGGGTGATTAGGGAATCCTGTAAGAGTTGGTGCTCCCACTATCAGAAACCCCTTTGAGAAGACTAAACTAGAATATAGTAAGACTATTATCCCCTCCAAAGCTGTCTTACTGTCTGCCCAGATCAAGACTGAACCTGTTAGAGGCTGGAGTCCAAAAGCTCCAGTGCCTCTCGTGTTTTATTTGTGAAACAATGGCATACATCAGTATTTACTTCTGAGTTCATTTTGTCTCCTCAGGTAGCAGATAAGGTCATTGAGGACAGAGAATGTTTTACTTTGGTCTTGGTATTCCAAAATCTTAGCACAATACATGGTATATAGTAAGTACTTTGAAACAAAAACTGAATGACTGAACAATTGAAGAATCTATTCATATCCATATGAATCTGTAATATTACCACCTGTGTCCTCAAATCATCACTTCCTATTACTGAGTTATTAAGAAAATGAATGTCTTCCTAGTCCTCAAAAGTACTTCTCACCAAAGTCTACCACAGAGTTCTATCCAAGCCTCATAATCTTACCCCCTCTTACATTAGAATGAGACTGTCTCTGGGTGTAAAGGATCTCTACTACATGACTATGCACTTGCTACAGTTCTCAGTGTATGTTTGTCCTCCTGGGCATTGACACATGGTTTTCCTTTGATAATAGCTCACTTAAAGAGTTTATTTTTCAATCCTAACTCAAAATTTTAGGAACAAGTGGCTGTTGATAGGCAAGACAAAATGAGAAAACATTTATCATACAGCATGCATCTCTCAAATGAAATTGCATTAGACTGAAATTCACAATAGCAGCAGTTTGAAGCAAACGCAATAACAGTTTTAAGTAGCATTACAAGATTTATTTTTACATGTTTAAAATTCAAAAACTCATTGGGGAATTCTGGAAATGGAGAATGTTTCATTTAGGAAAACTGCATGGTGTTTTGTTTCAACACTAAACTGTAAACAGCTGTGTTAAGGGTATCTAACATGCATATGCTCTTTGGATTTTTAAATTTAAAGAGAGGCAGCCTTCAATTATACAGGGTGATAAAGGAAGTAATTCTGTGGATAATCCACAACAAAAGGAAACCTCCAAATAATTTATATAGTTATCCATACATGCACAGACTTATTGTTACACATAATTCTTTCATATTTGTTCAATCCTTCACTCATCAAACTTGTTCTGGAGCTATATGCCAGGAAATTTATTACATGATGGAGGGGAGAGGGGGTATGAAGAAGAATAAGATATGGTGGTTGTCAGTCTAATAGGGACTCAGATTTTAGTAACATACGGTCCTAAGATCATAGATCTTGAAATGGAAGGAGCCAGAGAAACCACTTTGTCCAACCCTCTCATATTGCATTTGAGGAAATGGGCTTAGGGAGATTAAATTGCTTCCTCAGTCATACAGGTACAAAGAGTCACTGGTGAGATTTAGATGGAGTAAAGAATATAGTATATTACCAAAGATGGTGATGGATTAAAGCCAAGAAGGAGAAGCTCCTTTGGGCAGCAATCTGCTCAATAGACCACACCAAGGTAGAGCTTTGGCCCAGATAGTTAGGAAGGGTGGGAACATGAATTAGGTTGTTGAAATGTTGATTGACCACCTTTGGTTATAATTTTGGAAATGGCACTCTATAGTCACAAAGGAAGGCTGAAGTTCTGGATGTAAGCAGGAGGATACACTCACATTCAGCAGCAGGAAAGAGGCAAAGCTACTAACCAATGACTTTGCAAAACTTTTCCCTTCAAAAAAAAATCCAGCAGTGTAAAATCTTTGCACTAAACTTCAGATTTACAAGCTCAGAGTAGAAAAAAACAACTAGAAAAAAATTTGTATAAAGCTTTTAGTCTTTTTTAATATATGGTGATGCATATGTGTATATCAGCGTAAGCCAGATTCTTTAAACGTATCTATTTTCAAATCAAAAACAAAACAAAACAATGATTGTGTATAATATATAAGGACCATGGCATATAGAAATTAATGGTCTCATTCACACAATATGAATTTATGATTACCAATTATATAATGATGTACGTATGCAGGCGCGTATGTATGTATGGATATATGTATGTGTGCATGTATGTATATATGGGTCAGCTAAGTGGCGCAGTGATTGGGTTCAGCCGGGTCTGAAGTCAGAAAGACTCATATTCCTGAGTTCAAATCTAGCCTCAGACACTTACTAGATGTGTGACTCTGGGCAAGTCACTTAACCCTATTTGTCTCAGTTTCTTCTTTGGTAAAATGAGCTAAAGAAAGGGCAAAATACTCTGGTATTTTTGCCAAGAAAAACCCCAAACGGGGTCACAAAGAATTGGACAGGACTCAACGACTGAACAATGAAATATATACATCTATGTGCATATATGTTTAAAATGCATGTATATATAACATGTATGTAGTGTATATACGTATGGTACATATATACACATATTATCTAAAAATTATCATGAAGTCGAGCTTTGAACTTTAAGAATATAAAGTCATTTTTATTTCCTTCATCACAATGGCACACCAATCTCTTTGAAAGAAAATCACACTGCTAATCCATGTCAACAGAATGGGGTTTTACTGAATTGAGCTGTTACATTTCAGTACTTTAAAATGGATGCCAGTTTCCATCGATGCTTCATGAGAATTCGTCATGAACTAATTTATATTCTTTTACCACCAAGATAGGAATCCTATTACCAAGGACCTTATCTTAAGTAAAGGGGTCTCAGTGCTCATAGCAATGGCACTTTGCTATTTACATACGAAGGCTGACAAATAGGTTGCTTCCTATCTTGGTTTACTTAGCTCCTTTTGTGTCTGAAGATAGATTTGCACTCTGAAGTGGAGCTATAGAGAAACTAAACATATCTTTACTATAATAGGTTCTGCAAGAGAAGAGACATAGTGCATAACATTAAGTATTAAATATGTACATACATTTAAATATATAATACATATATTACATATGGATAAACTCATACAATAACTGCCATATATGTATGTATATGCATGTTTGTGTAGATGTATATATATAAACATTGATGTATATATGCATGTATGTGTCTCTGTACGTACATACATACACACATGTATATGTATGTATATATGTGTACACAGTGTTCCAAAAACCTTAGTGTAGTTTTATCCTTTAATAACCAGAGGTATAAATGCTACAAACAATAACATTTGAAAAGTTAATTATTTACAATTTTGTTTTTTAAATTAAAATTCAACATAACCACTAGCTGGTGTTATACATCACTTTAGTCAATTTTTCAACTTTGTAAAAACTTTCATGAATTATTACTCAATGCCTGAGAAGATTGAATTTGTAAACTTAGCCTTGAAAGAATGAAGTTTTGATGCAAAAAAATGACAGTTTTGATGGAACCCCACAGTCTACTGGAAACATATCAAGTGACTGAAGTGACCAAATGAGAGGACTTCCCTTATCAAGCCACCAGTCTGAGAGTCATCCAGAAAGTAATGGATGCATAATGTATAGTGACAGGGTGCCCCTTCATCAAAATTAAACAATTATTAATCAACATTCACAAAAGTGTAAAAGAAAATGAAATAAACTTTGTGATTTTTTGTTTGTAGCATTTGTACATCTTAAACATGTAAAAATATGTGTCTATAAGCATATGTGTATATATGTACATGTATGCTTACATGTATATACATGTGTGTATATATGGATACACACATCCATGTGGGTCTTCCCTTCCTCCACCCTCAGCCCTTTCCTCTTCCTTCCTTTTCTATTACCACCAAAGTACCACCAAAGACAGGACCATCCTCCCAGCTACTCAGACTCTCCCCCTTATCATTAACTCCTCACTCACACCCCATATTTAATCTGTAAGTCCTGTCAATTCTACTTTTATAGCACCTCTTGCACCTAGCCCTTCTCTCCTCTGATGTTGCTGCCCTCCTGGTACAGCTCTAGGTCTGACCACGTCACCCCCTTGTTCAATTAAATCCAGTGGCTCCCTGTCAACTTCAGGATCAACTATAACAGGCTTTGGTGAGCTTTTACACTCCTCCCAAGCTGGCACCCTCCTACCTTTCCAGTCTTATTCTACCTTCTCTCTCCCTGCACATACTTTGGATCCAGTTACAGTGTCCTCCTCAATGTTCCGCAAACAAGACACCCCATTTCCTTGCTTCTCTCATTTTCACTGGCTGTCCTCAATGCCTGGATCTCTCTAGTTCCTCATCTTTACCTCCTGATTTCCCTGGGTTTACTCAGACTCCAGCTAAAATCCTACCTGCTACATGAAGCTTTGCCTAATTCCTCTGAATGCTAATTTCTTCCAAATTAGAGATTTATTGTCTCCAATTTCTCCTGTATTTGTCTTGTTTCTATGTAAATAGGTGATTGTATAGTCTCTCCCATTGGTCAAAGGGAGAACTGTTTTTTGGTTTGTTTTGGATTCTTTGTATCCCCAGGGCTTAACATTGTGTCTGGCACACAGTAGGCACTTAATAAATTCCTGTTGACTGGCCAACTAACAGATACAGTATTTTAAAGTCTGCAGGGTCAAACTCAGACAGAAAAAGGGACCATTAATCTGTAAAAGGGGATCCCTGCAAGACACATATTACTTTTAAAATACAATATTATCTATATTTTAATTATATTTTTATTTGTTTTGTTAAATATTTCTCAATTAATTTTAATCTGTTAAGGCCACACTCAGAGTATTGTGGACTATATGTGGACCATCAGCTGCATGTTCCACAATCTGGTATAGTAAATAGGGAGGTGACTTTGAAACTAGTTAGATCTGACTTCACATCATGCCTTTAACCCTAGCAGTGAAGATAATGGGCAAGTAACTCTAGATAAATCTCTTTGAAATAAACACTGATGTTTTTAATAATATTCTTCTTGTGATGTGGCATAGATAAAAGTCTTGAAATGACCATTATTTCCAGAAAATTAAAGTTGAGAGTTACAAAAAGGACATTAGAGAGGTACATGGTTCTTATGATGAAGCTGTTCTACATAACCAATGCAGAATTAAATAGTAGAGGCACCAGAGATGTCATGAGACATCTGATGGAAAAAGAAGGTAGGCTGGTCATGGAAGGAAAGCAAAAGATAAGTGATGTACAGCACAATGTGTTGGCTTCACTGCGTCTACATGATGACAGAAGACATAGAAGTCTTCCAGCACATTTGGTGGAACCTGTCCAATGACTCCATGAAGGAACTAGGGAAGGATGTAGACAAGAGTGGAAGATGAACGCGTTTGAATGGCATGTGGTCTACACCAGTAGCATCAAACTCAAATAGAAAGGGGCCTTGTGGTTCACACATTGACTTAAGAAAACTACACATTAACATTATTTTATATTGAATTTTTATTTATTTTGATAAACATTTTGCAATTATATTTTTATCTGGCTCAGTGTACATGCACTTGGCCTGAGTTAAGTTTGACACTTCTGTTATGCACTACTGAAGGGAGTAACTGTATTGATGAAATCATAAGTGCATCAACATATTAAAGGATATCTGTAACAAACAGAAAAAGCTCAAATTTTTTAATGCAGATATATATATAGAGAGATGTAGAAAGATTGGCTATGTTATATTTTTACGCTCTAACTCTTCCCTATTATCCATAAGGACCTGATAAAAATTTAAAATAAAACCGACTTTGATCACCTTGATAAAAAATTTAAAATAAAACCTAGACTTTGATCACCACCATGGGTGAAACTTTCACCAAATGCCACATCAAATAGCTCCTGTTGTGTAAAGAAGTTAAACTGCCTGAATTTTCTTAATATCTGAGTGTACCATATCACCCCGATGACCTTGTATTGCTAAATAATTTGTAATGAAAATTATGTAGGATATAAGAACTCTTGGATCTGAGTGTAGCTTATCATAGGTTTGGAAATTCTTAGAGCAGGCTCTGCAAAGTATCCTAACTGTTAAAACTGACATAGTATATGGAAAACTGAAACAATCTTTGGGTGAAGTACTGAGCCAAATGCAGCTCCTAAGACATAAAAGTATATAAAACAGCACCAAATAACTGTTGATTAAGAACCATAAGGATGCTTTCTACAAGCTATTAACCAATCAGTCAACAAACATTTATTAAGCTGCATCTGTATGCTAGGCACTGGGGAGATAGAAAGACAAAAATACCCTTAAGGAGCTTACGTGCTGTCAAAGAAAACAACATATACCCATATACAAAATACATACCAAGCAGAGAAGAGGTAGGTTTGAGGGTAAGGAAGGCACTGACAGTTGGGGGAACCAGGAAAGATCACAAGAACAACCCTGGAGGAAACTAGTGAGAACGATTATACAACCTTAACTAAATCAGTAAATAAATCTTCACATACTAAATGGGAAACTCTATATAACTGAAACCATTTTTTTTTACCAAAGCAGAAGAGGTATTTTAAGAACTTACTATCTATTTAAATTCATTTTTTCACATTTATTTATTTTATTTTTAGTTTATGAAATAAAACAACCACATGAAAGTACAAATCCATTATGTACAACCTACTATTCTTTTACAATACATAATAAAATTAATAATGTAAATTTCTTTTTTTAAAATTTTCTTCCTTTATCACTCACCCTACAGATGTCTATGATTAGACACAAATACTCTGTGTGTGTGTGTGTGTGTGTGTGTGTGTGTGTGTGTGTGTAAAACTATTCTGTAAATACTTCTATTTATCAATTCTTTGTCTGGATGGATGCAGCAAGTGTTCTTCTTCATAGGTCCTTTGTGAACCAGAAACACCACTACTAGTTCTATTTCCAAAGATGATTAGGAAAAAAGGAAAAGAACATCGATGTTCTAAAATGCGGTGGCAAAGAACTGGAAACTTCAGGGATGCTTTCAATTAGGGAATGAATAAACAATTTGTGGTACATGCTTGTGACAGAATACTACTGTGCTATAAGAGATGACGAGCTCAATGATTTTAGAAAATCATGGAAAAACTTGTACAGAATAATGAAGAGGAAAATGAGTAGAACCAAGAGAACATTTGTATACAGTAACAGTAATATTGTTTTAAGAATGAATAAGTGGTTAATGCATTTTGACTATTATACATATCCAAATTAACTTAATTCACTTTTAATCTAGTAGATGAGTCAGTCATGTGGAAAAAATGAGTTAAAACTGATGGAAATACTGAATCTATTGTACCACCAAGATATTAAAAGAATTAATGGAGGGCCTCCAATATGTCAGACAAATTCTCCATAGAGGTTTTTTTTGGAAAGTTATGAGATAGACTCGCACAGAATAAAGGGGTTTGTTGGAGTTACAACCTGTACTACCGGAGGAAGTAGTCACATAACAATGAAGCATAAACCTACCAAAGCATAAAATTTATGATAAACAAATGATTTCTTGAAAGGTTGTTTAACAAAGAAGCATTCCTTAAATAATTCTGTAAATAATGCTAAATACTGTTCTTCTCTTTGGAAACTTGGAAGCAAGAGTGATTGGGACCAGTGAGGCACTAAGAAAAAGGCCAATTCCTTTCCAATTGAATGCCAAAGCATTTCATGTTTCAGCTATTCAAGACTCCACTAAGGAAACCAAGCAAATATTTATATTTTCCATTTTTCTTGTCATGCAACAGTTCAGAATTGTCTCAGTTGATTTAGCACCAATTTGAGTCAGTCTTTAGACATTTGTCCAAGTAACTGGACCAAGGATACCTACTGAAGCCTTGTCACAAATGACAGGGTTATTCTTCATTCTTTTCAGTATGTTTGGGTCCAGAAGTGATGTTGAACAGACAATAGATAAACAAGCCACAGACCCACTGAATTGTAACACCAGGAATATTAGATAAACCTCATAGTCTGATATATTTCACTACAGCAGGAACCACAGAGAGGAACACTTGAGGATGTCAAACAAAAAGGATTATAGTGAGTAGAAAGATAGGGATCAAAAGGCTCTAGCTTTATATTTACAAAATCAATTGTTATATTTAGCATTTGATTACAGAGTGGATTATACCATGCACAGACCACAGTTTTTAGTTCTCACCCTGATATAGCTTCCATCGTAAATTAATGAAATAATATTCTGGTTTATAAAACTAAACTAGTTGAGTATAGTTAGCATTAATCCATTCCCAAAGACTTAATCAAACTTGATAAAATTCAGTCTCTGAACCAATAAGGTCAAGAGTCTAGACAGTGGTGACCTCACCATTGTAACCCAATGGGAAACAGCAGACAAACTTGACTGAGAAAATAATGACATGAGCTAAGAGTTTGAGGATGAGCCCTGGTCCAAGGTTCCAGACTCTAGAAGCAATTACATGTGTTTCTACATATAGTATGGAAGATGATACTTCTGTGTTAGGTGGACCAACAAACCCTAATTCTCCACTGAATTGTCATGCATACATCATACCATCCCTTCTTGTTTGCCTGACTTGGAATTTCTCTGATACGATACACCACAAATTCAACTCCATTAATATAATATCAACTAAAATGAAGAAACTTGCCCACTTCACTAAGATTTAGTGACAGAGGGAGGGCGGTATAAAAATGATAATTATTCCCAAAACACTTTCCTCTATGGCATAAAAGTGTTATGAGATTTGCTATGGACAAAATATTACTTATGTGATGAAAATATTGACTAGATGAGGAAATTTAATAGTTTTCTTAAGAAACTTTTTTCCCTAGAATTTTATTGGCCAAGATCTCTGGTTATTAGCAATCATTGTTGTCTTCAGTCAAAATCATTTCATTTGGTCCAAAAACGTAGAATATCTGTAATTTTCAAAACATCAGTATTTGAAAAGAGGGCGAAACTCACCAATACTGGGATAACCAGGTGTAGAAGGATCTCCTCCAGGATTCAGTGAAACCATGAAGGGGCTGTGGCTGAGGTTGGTAGTCTTTGGTAAGTCACAAGGATCGACATAAAGAAGAACGCCTCCAAACCCAGCTTTTTCCAGCAGTGAAAGCTAATGGGGGAGATGAGAAAAACAATACAAAAATGAGACTATTTAGAACACCTTTAAAAGGGTTAAAAGTAAATGAGGTAAAATGAGGACTATATTCATAATTTTAATAAAATTATAGGTTCACAGGATGTTAGAAATACAAGGAAACTTTCTTACAAATCTTTTAATCAAGGGACCTCAAAGCCACAGTCCATACATTGGGGTTTTCTTGGCAGAGATGATGAAGTAGTGATTTGCCATTTCCTTCTCTAACTCATTTTACAGATGAGGAAACTGACACAAACAGGGTTAAGAGACATGCCCAGGGTTGCATAGCTAGTTAGTGTCTGAGGCCAAATTCGAACTCAGGAAGATGAGTCTTCCTGACTGGCACTCTAACCATTGTGCTACCTAGCTGCCCCCATCATTTAACCAGTTCCAAATTAATCTAAGTGTTCCAAATCCAGCTTATAACTGTACATGTTGGCCAGGGGGTTAGTATAGAAATAAGGTAGCCAATAATAGACAAATCTTGTATCCAGGCAGATGGAAGTAGCTGCCCAAGTGGACCCTGCCTTGGTCAGATCAACTAGGATCACAGATTTAGAGCTGGAAGGGACTTCAAGAGCCACTGAGTACAACTATCTCATTTTACAGATGAGGAACCTGAGACAAACGGAAGTTAAGTGACTTGCCCAGGCTAAAAGAACCAGCGTCTTAAGCAGGATTCACACCCGAATCTTCCAGACTACAAGTCTAGCATTATGCCATCTGGTAGCTCTACATGCTGGGTATTAAGACACTGAAGAAATGACACTGATGGAATAAAACTAATTTCAATGCATCTTGCTTATCTACCTATGACAGGAACCTCTCTCCATATACAATCCTCCCAACCTGCCCTTTTCCTACTTTCTAGGACACTCTGTTACAGGGAGAATAACAACAGGTTCCTGTTAGAACAGGTGGTATCTCCCTCCAAATGCAATATTGAGGAAGGCACCTTGTAACATATGAAGTAAAATGTAATTGTGAGTTACTCATACTGATCCTACACATGGAGAACATGGGTTTTGAAAAATTAAACTCTTTGAGTTGATCCTTCATTTCTGGCAATCATTGTATGCTTCATTAGACACTTTATTAATTTGCTTATTACAAAGGTAGGTAGCACCAGATTTGGTTCTGCTTCTTGGTTCTCCAGTGTGTCTGCTTTAAACAGGGATTTTTCATCGTAAATGCTTCAGGACCCCCAGGACACTGCTATGATCACTGAGATGCAGTAGCTAGGACAGTCAGTAGATTGCCTCCCAGGGGACCACCTCCTCAGTCCCAAGATTCCACGCAGAGCTTTTGTTAAAATTAAAGCAACTTTAGCATGCACCATTGGACGTGGAATTTCCATGGTAATGAGAGGTAATATAATCTAGTGAAGAGAGAACTAGTTTCAAAGCCAGAAAGAGCCAGATTCAAGTCCTTTCTCTGTCACATACTTTCCTTGAGACTCGACAAAATTACATAATGTCTTGGTGCTCCAGGCAGTTCTCTAGGACTATAAATTTTAGGGAAAGTACTTACTTAAATTGATAGAGGAAATTTCCTGTGCTGAGAAAGCCACAGATCCATGCCCTATTCCTATTACAGAGGTGTTCATATGTCTATGCATAACAAAATATTGAAAATCTCAAAACAATTTGCCCACCTCTCTAGGAAGGAACAAATTCCCATTTTGTCTTATTTTCCTTCATCTTTTGTGAAATATATAATCTATTTCAGCTGAAAAAAATTTCTACATCTTTGTTTCAAAGATTAATTCATTCAATCTAAATTAATTCATTCATAAAGAAGGGGATATGAATACGTAAGAGGAGAAACAGGAGCAGCGTGTGTGTGCTTCTGCTGTGTGTGTACATGTGTGCACGCGCGCGTGTGTGTGTGTGTGTGTGTGTGTGTGCATGTATGTAGAGGAGGGGTCTTCAATTATCCCTTACTGACTCCCTTTCTCTGGCTACGGTCATATCTTTGCTGGAGCAGCTGATTTTTCCATTATTTATCAGCTGGTCAGTTTGATTACTGACACCCACTGCCATGTGGGAAATGTTGGACTGCCCCAAGTACTAGCGTAAGTACCTGGCACAGAGATAGCCAGGGGGGAGATGGACTGAAATGTTCGCTGTTCAGTGCCAGTGCTTGACCTGCAGGTTGCATAGGGAGGAAGCCTATCCCAATGCAAAAAAAAAAAATGTCTTGCCCCAAAGGCTGCTTCTGGGGTCTGTATGTTCTATGCCCACTTCTTATCCCTGATTCAAGTATCTCCCCAATTCGACCTCTCCTCCACTCTGTTACCAATTATGTTTTCCTTAAGCACAGATCTGACCATATCATTGTTTTTTACTGAATAAAATTGAGTGGCTTCCTATTGCGTCTGGAATAGTATAAACTATTCTGTTTAGTTTGTAAAGTCCTTCAAAGACTGGCCGCAAACTATTTTTCCACCCTCATTGGGAATTTCTCTCTTCCACACTGTTACAGAGTCAAATTGGCCGCATGTTTGCACTGGTTGTCTTTCATGCCTGGAATCCTCACCTCCATCTCATAGAATCTCTTGATGCCTCCAAGCTGCAGTTCAACCAGCACCTTCTATATGAAGCCTTTCTTTATCCCTTCAACTACTAGGGCCTTCCCTTCCAAAATACCTTGTATTTAACTGCTTTGAATTAATTTGTATCTACTCTCATATTTATCCTTTATATAATCAGGTGATTGATTTTTACCCAATTGTATGCTCCTTAAGTGCAGAGAACGTCTCATTCATTAATTGTTTCATTTGTTCATTTTTAATTCAACAAATAACTACCAAACATCTGCCATGTGCAAGACACTGAAGGACAAATTGCAACTCTGGTCTTCAAAGACCTTGCACATAGCAGATGTTCAGTAGACAAACCAGTCTTGCTGTTCCTCACACATGACATTCCATCACTGGTTTCTTAGCATTGGCTGTTCTCCACACCCATGACGCACACCCTTCTCAATTCTGTTTCTTCTAATACCTAGTTACCATCAAAGCTCATCTAGATGCCATGTTCTTCTACCTGAAGACTTTACTGTTGGCTCCATCTGTTGATGTCTCCTCACCCCCACTCATCATTATCTAATATGTTAGTTATATCTCTTATATATGTACCATCTCTCCAGATAGAATGTGAATTCCTTGAGTGGAAAAACTATTTTTGTTCATTTGTGCATCCCTAGCCCCTGGCACAGTACATGGCATGTACTTAATAAATGCTTACTGATTCATTAATTGATCAGGAAATAATTTTGACTTGATGTATTTCATTTACAAGTTAATCCTTTTCTAATTAGACTTGTTATTAAAAAACCTCATTTTCCAAAGAAGAGTCAGAGTGAAATTTAAGTGGCCAGAAAACTTTGGGATGATCTCTTTCTTCCTTTGAAATTGGTTTCAGAAAGAGAAAAGTCAGGCAAATATCACATGCAATCATTTTCTTTTCTTCTCAGGGCAGAGTAGGCTAGCTGGAACAACAATGTTCAGCTTGAGGGGATGAGAAAAGTCATTTATGTCTACATTTTTAAAAATTCTGATCCTCCAGGTCACATGACCTTAATAAAAAAGTGGCAAAAATCCATTTTGACTTTGATAATTTCTGAACACTCGATTAAATGTCTAATCAACCTGCTCTGTTTCCCATCCCAAATGTCTAGGGGCAGAGTTCAGAAGTCTCCTGTGCTGAAGTGTAGCCCAGGAGGCTGCTACAGTCATTGGCAGACACCTGCCCCACTCCTCACCCCCAGGTGCTGTATTAAGTAAGACAGGATGCTCGGCACAGGACGCGTCCCGCTTCATGCCCGAGTGCACAGAAATGATGGAAAACAAGGTACCTTTGCTACACATCTCAAAACAACCTCCAGTCTAATGAATAGCATTACAAAGCATTGTACAAACAAGACACAGAACAGAGCAAGAAGTGAAAAATTGAAAAAGGAGGAAACATTAAGACAACTGATTTTTTGATTGACAGTTTCTTCTCACGAAGGTTCAACTAGGCGGAAAATGTATTTAACGTTCTGCCATAAAAAGATTAGTGATCCCCCAAACAGATACAGGCTATCTCATTTGGGTACATCTGTACCTATTAGCACAATTATATTTAAAGCCCCATCCTATCTTTTCAGGGTATTTAGAGAAGCTTCTGAATGTGACAATGAGAATCAGATGGAAGTCAACGTGTATTGTTATTTCTTCTTCCCATTGTGTACATTTCGCTCAGGTTGTGATAGCAGGTTTGTTTGAAAGAGAAAGCAATTTGTTATAGTACAGCAGCTTTAATAAATGGAAATTTCTACAACAGAACATTGCGAGATGTTTAAATATTAACCAGACATATTGCTCATTCCCTCCACTAGATTTCAGAAACTTAATACAAATTAAGTGCACACTTTATTGCTAGATCTTGCTTACCAGGGCTAAGAAATCCACAATGTTCAATTCTAATTAAAAATGAAATTGAACTGTAATTCCCTGGAAACAAAGGCTGATCAGACTCAATAAGCTTTACTTAATTTATTTCAGAAACAAAATAATTGAATTGCTTCTAGTCAAGGACAAAAAAATGCTTACGCTGTTATGAGTGCATGGCCCCCAAATCTTTTACATTTCTATTGTATTCTCAAACTGTCACAATAGACAATGTCTTTGAAAAGTTACTTATTAAGTCTCAGCTGAATCAGCACTCAGAATTTATAATAATAATAATGATAATAAAAGACTGAGAAGAAAAAGTCATTCTGGTGACAATGGCTATGTTGTGTGGCAAGAAGATCATAAAATATGTCTTACCTCTTAAGAAGTATGTAGGAAGTTTTGTCAATTTTCTGGTTTTAGATGCATTTTAGAATATTAGGACTGGGAGATTATCTAGGGATCATGTTTTTGACCTCTATATTTTACATATGAGGAAATGTTGTGACTTATCCAAAGTCACACAGCTAGTTAGGGTCAGGTTATAATAAGGCTATAACAAGACCCATGGACTCCTAATTGACAGAGGCTAATGATTTGTATCCCATTGGAATGTAACTGCACATTACTAGAACTATACTTTGGTTGTTCAGTCATTTCAGTTGTGTCCAACTCTTCTTGCCCCCATTTGGGGTTTTCTTGGCAGATACTGGACTGGTTTGCCATTCCCTTTTCCAGCCCATTTTACAGATGAAGAAATTGAAGTAAACAGGATTAAATGACTTGTCCGTGGTCATATAGCTAGTGCACATTTAGGGCTGAATTTGAATCTGAGGCTGAATTTGAAATCAGGTCCTCCTGAATCCAGATCCTGCACTCCATACGCTGTGCTACCTAGCAGCCCTAATCTTTTAACCCCAAATCTTATCTCATTTTTGCTAGGAGAAAAGGATTAATAAAGCCTGGTGAATGACAAAAACAAGAGTGTTATCTTTTATTTTCCTTTCTCTTTTTATTGTACAAAGCAAAGTTGAAGCATGCCTGGAAATTCAGTGCTTCAATGAAATTGTCCATACTTTGAGGAGGCTTTTGGTTTATAGATCACTCAAAATTGGGAGAGGCCATGAAGGCTGTTCTATATGATCGATCAATCAATCAACAAGCATTTTATTAACCCTATATGTAGGCATTATGTTTGATGTTGAGGATACAAATACAAAAATGACATGTGACCTCAAGAGCCTTTCATTCCATTGAGAGACAACACATACACATATTTCTTTTTTTTTTTGGAGGGGGGAAGGCAAGGCAATTGGGGTTAAGTGACTTGACCAAGGTCACACAGCTAGTAACTGTGTCAAGTGTCTGAGGCCAGATTTGAACTCAGGTCCTCCTGACTCCAAGGCCAGTGCTCTATTCACTGTTCCATCTAGCTGCCCCCACACATACACATATTAAAACCAACAAAAACAGGTAGGTGTGGATTAGTGTGAATAATGAATCCAATGAACTTGTGGCATCAGTAAAATACACACTGCATATTTCCATTGGGTTGAAACCAATGACCATATTTGACATAATCATGACTTCATATGGTGTGAATTGAAATACATGCAACTACTTCACAGGATTCATTTTTTACATTAGTGGAAAGAAAACCAAGATATTAGGCAAGAGAAGTTATATTTTTTGCATCTTATCCTTCTTAAGAAAGGTCTACCACAATAGCTTGTACATAGTAGGTGCCCTATATGTTTGCTGAATTAAATTGTTTTCCCCCCAAAACATCCAATAAGCAAATAAATATTTCTATTTGGATTGAGTTAAATTTCTTTTCATGTCTTGCCTTTCATTGTGTATGCTGTGTGGCCATGGGGAGGTTGCTACCCCCGAGGTTCTGAGCAAGCCACTCTTCCTGCACATTTAACTGCAGACACTCAATGACTCCTCATGTTCCTTCTAATTCTCCATCCTGATATCCTTGGTCTTTTAATCCTCTTAGGCCAGCCAAGTCAAAATCTCAATTCCTAGACTTGGGCATATTTTGGAAATAAATCAACAAGAGAGTTAACTCCTAGTAGAAAAGTGGAGAAGACAATAAGCAGGGTAGGGACGGAGGATAGAAGTCTTGTGTCACTCTGGTAAAAAGTCTGACCCTCATTGCTAAGGATGAATTCTCTCAATGGATAATAAAATTTGAAGTATCTACCCTCCACGTTGTTGTGAGATTGAAATATAATAGTGCTTATGAGAGTGCTCTGTCCACCTTAAAGTGTGATTTTCCTGTTAGCTTTGGTTACTCATGCTTTTCAAGAAAGTGTGAATGTTTCTGAAGAACAGTTTTATGTAGGTTTCCTATCGTATCATTTTGCCAATGTCATAAATAAGGTATTAGAGTGGACATATTTGTGGGCTGCCAATGTTTTGTATATACATATATGATGACTATTAGCATAAGTAGGGATGTGTTGTGACAGAAAGGACTTGGCTTTGAAAATCACAACATTTGGGTTTCACACCCAGCTCTGCTACAAACATCGTTTGTACACTTAACCTTTCTGTGATGTGGCTTCCTCATCTGAATATTGGTAATTACAAAATCTCTGAGGTAGAAGATATTTCAGAGATATGACAGCATGGTGCCTGGATTTGGTGTCTGAGGACCCGGAGTTGAATCATTCCCCTGCCACTCAAACAAACAATACCTATGTGACCATGGGCAACTCAATTAAGTTCTGTTGACTGTAATCTCCTCATCAGGAAAAAGACAGTCTGAACTGAATAGTCAGACAACCGAACTGAACAGATGACCTCTAATGAATATACCCACCCCAAAACTAGGATCCTTAGATCTACCTACAGTCCTACCTGTGCCTGAATGAAAACCCAGCAGCAGCTGCTACAACGGATCATCCAGTCCTCAATCAAGATCACCAGTGGTAACAGACCCCGTACTCCCTATTTCAGCTCATTCCATCTATGAAAAGCCCTAATCATTAGGACATTTTTCCTTCTATCTAGGCAACTGGGTGGTTAAGTGTATGTAGTGTTGTACTTGGATACAGGAAAAACTGAGTTCAAATCTAAGCTCGGACACATGCTAAACCAGATGCTAAATTTCTCTCATTGGTAGTTTATTCATCTGAAAACTGAGGATAAAAACACTTACCTCATTAGATTGTGAGACTTGAATGACATAACATACATTAAAAGCTTTGCAAACCTTAAAGTGTTATGTTAGCTATTAGTCATTATCAATATGATTAATGTTTACTATTAGTTTATCTTATTATATCTAAACATTAATATTATTAATTTTAAACTTATTTGCCAAAATTTGCCTTTTCAACAACTAATATACACTGATCCTTGTTTTGCCTTCTAGGACCAAGCAACCCTATCTAATAATCCCCCTTCTATATGAGGATCCTTCAAAAACTTCATGCCCAGTTGCCATGTGTTGATGTTGTATGAACCCAGTTAAATCACATATATAAAAGTCCTTTGAAAAGTAGAAAGGACTAAACAAATTTATGTCCAGAAACCTGAGGTGCTTTTAGTAATAAATTACAAAATAGCTTTATTAGATGATCTTGAAGTATTTCATGAGCATCAAGTCTCAGAATGGCAAAGAATCATCAAAATGAGATCCATAGTCTCCCAACAGAATAGTTAACTATCTACACAGGAAAAAATAAACAAGTGAACAAAGAATAATAAATAATTACTATAATGTATATCAGTTAGGTGACATAGTGGATGGAGCGCTGGGCCGGGAGTCAGGAAAACATGAGTTCAAATCTGCCCTCAGATACTTACTACTTGTGTGGCCCTGGGCAAGTCACTTAACTTCTGTTTGCCTCATTTTACTCAATTATAAGAGGAGGATAATAATAGAACCAATTTCCCAGGGTTGTTGCAATGTCAAATGTGATGACATTTGTAGATATCTTTGCACAATGCCCAGCACATAGTAGGTGCTAAATAAATGCTAGCTATTATCATTTCATTATCATCATCGTGACTGTTATTATTAGCAGCAATCCTCCACCTGGGAGCTGGCTAGGACCTAAATGGAGGCATGTAATCAACTAATCAGTCAGTGGGGAAATGGGTTGATTCCCACTCCTCTATGCAATAGCCAAACATGGGGTTTATCTTCGACACAACCATACCTGATGTTCACACATTATCCACCAATGCTCTTCTCACCCTCCTACAACTGCTGTGCATGCCCCCAGTCTCCCCTCTTCTGCCTCAGTAAACAGCCCCACAGAACAGTAAGCCAAAAAGCATTTATAACAGAAGCACTATTCAGTACCCAGAGCAACAGCCAAGCAGATTTCACTGGTAAAATCCCCTCCTTCCCATCTCAAAAACTCCCAGTATAAACTTTTCCAGCCGCCACTCTGCCTCATCATTTTGGGGCTACCACAGGAATCCCTTCAAGGATAGGTTCAATTCTCTATGGTAGTGACAGGGAATAAGTGCCCCACTCTGATTCTGTTTTGGGTTTGACAGAGTGAGTCATACTACATATAAAATACAAAGTTTGTTTGTTCATAATCATTTTCACATTGTCTCCTTCATTGAAACCCTTAGGGTCTCGGCTTTGCCTTTGGCGGGGAAGGTATCTCTAGTACTCAGCACCATTTCTTCAGTCATTTTCAATTGCTTTTGACTCTTCGTGTTCTCATTTGGTTTTTCTTAGCAAAGATACTGGACTTGTTTGCCATTTCCTTCTCCAGCTCATTTTACAGATGAGGAAATTGAGGCAAACAGGGTTAAGTGACTTGCCCAGGGTCACACAGCTAGTAAGTGTCTGAGGCCAGATTTGAACTCAGGAAGATGAGCCTTTTTGACTATAGCCCCCAGCATTCTATCCACTGCGCTAGTTGGCTGCCCCTTTGCACCATACCTGGCGCATAGAAAGTACTTACTAAATGCTTATATACTGACAGACAATAATATTTTTATACATACATATATATATATATACACACACACATATGAAAATAAGTAAATGGATATGTGTATATATGGGGGAATATGCTTTTTAAAAAGATAGGAGTGTGCAAAGAAATATGTTTGGAGAGCAAAAGTAGACCAGGACACTCCACGGGGTAGAAAAGCCATAGAGCCCACCCATCAGAATACATGCAGATACTGCAAACGGACAATGGGCTAGGCCAAGCTGGAATGACAAGGAGTAAGAAACCAGGGTGGATTGCCTCTACAATATCATAGTTCTTTTAATAACCCAAAGCTTCCCCCAGAAGCAAAAGGCCCATCTGTTTAATGCTAATATTCTTCAGATGATATTGTAGGTCTATGAGTCATACAACACTGCAGATTCTGCAGAATTATAAATGAGTATCAGCCAAAGAGGCAAGGAGGAGGTTCATGGTGGAAATGAGCAAGACAAAACAGATTACAAAAGAGGGATTATGCAGAAGTGGTGAAATAGAGAGAGAGAGAGGGAGGGAGGGAGGGAGGAGAGAGAGAGAGAGAGAGAGAGAGAGAGAGAGAGAGAGAGAGAGAGAGAGAGAGAGCCAGAAACAGAGAGACAAAGAGACAGAGAGAGAGAGAAAGAGAGCCAGAGAGAGACAGCCAGAGAGCCAGAGAGAGCCAGAGACAGAGAGAGAGTGCCAGAGGCAGAGAGCCAAAGAAAGAGACAAACAGAGAGAGAAGGAAGGGAGGGAGGAAGGGAGGGAGAAAGGAAGGAAGGAAGGAAAGGAGGGAGGGAGGGAAGGAAAGAGAGAGGAAAAGAAGGAAAATACTTGTTAATTAGGTGGAAAATAGACTGGTTATCTGAAGTTAGATTCAAATCCCACATCTCTCTTTATCTGTATAATCTTAGGTACTTAACCTCATGGGTTTCAGTTTCTTCAATTGTAATATGAAGGTATTGGATTAGATACAATTGAGGGTCCCTTTCAATTTTAAATCTATGATCCCATGAATCTTTGATGGCCTCCTCTATCTACATTCATGCAATAACAAGACATTGATAGGAATGTCCCCCAGCACATTAAATAGTCCACCCTCCTCAAAACTGATTTATGGGACTACACAGAAGAATCACAGACATGAGCAGACATGGATGGGTTGTGATGTGCCCTGCTGGAAGAGGTCCCCCAATAGATGAGCTCACAAACCAACTGGAGCATTGGAAATATTCTCACCAAATAAACACAAGCTGGAAAAAGACCCTCATTTAGAATTCAACATATTAATTTATGGACCTCAAGAAGTGTTTGCACATGCTAGGATATCCTAACATATAGGAATAGCACAAATTCATCACAGCAGGCATCAAGCTGAAAGACCGAGGCATCTGGATGAATTAAATATTTCCAAAGCAGTCTGACCAAGTCCCTAGACTCGAATCAGACAGAGTATCCAGCAGTGGAGCATCTGGTCCTGCAGCTGCCAAGCACACCCTGTGGGTGGAAATGAGGGCTGGCTTTCCTGTTTGAACCTAAAGAGTATCCTGCCAAGGGGGAGAGCCTTCCACAAAGCCAACAACAGAAAGACACAATACCAAATTAATAGGGAAATTAGTTCAGGCATGTGTCATTTTGTCTCAATTATAAGAGGCCCATTGGTGAACGGGGAGTCATAGAAGACTTTAATATGGGGCTACAATTCATGGATATTTATACTACAAACATGTTTAGACACTTGTACATCTGCAATCTCTCTGGATGGAGATGGCAAAATTAAGAGGAAAGGATGGCCAGTTTCCTTTTTACATCTGAACAGTTGGAAGACATGGAGGATTGTCAAGTTGCAAAATCGTTTCTGCAAACCAAATGGACCATGACTAAGGAAACAATGACTGATGCTGACATAAAAGAGATCTGACAGGCAATTATGAGGCAAAGGCATTTCTCTCTTCCTTCTGATTCCTCCTCTTTAGGGATATTCAGGCTAGGCAGCTGTTGGTTAAAGAATCAGCAGTGACAGAAACCTTGAAGGAGCAAGTGGATCAAAAGGCACGCACTGTTTAGAAACTTCTGTTCATATATCCAAAATGCTTTCCAAAATGGCTCCACCAACAGTTTATCAATGTGACTCATTTCCCATAGCCTTTCCAGCATTTATCATTTTCTTCTTGGGGTCATTTTCACCAATCTGATGGGTTTGAGATAGAGTCTCCAAATTGCTTTAATTTTAATTTCCCTATGAGGTGTTAAGAGTATTTCTTTTTCATATACATAGCCTGGCTTCTTCCCTTGATAACTTCCTGTTAATATCTTTAGACCATTTATCAATTGGGGAATGGCTCTTATTCTTATAATTTGAAACAGTTCCTTATATATCTTGGAAATGAGACTCTTATCAGATAAACTTGCAAAGACATTTTCCCTACTTATTTCCCTTTCAGTCTTAGCTTTATTAGATTTGTTTTTGAAAAAAACTGATTAAAATTTATGTGATCGAAAGCATCCATTTTATCTTCTATGATCCTTTGTATCCCTTCTTGGATGGTGCTCTTTCCCCCTACCCTTATCTTCATTCCTTTATAGGAAACACTCCAGATTTTCTCCACTATATTCCAGAAACATTTTCATCCTAGAAGCTCACGCCAACCCTAAAATTTACACACTGGAAGTACCTTCCACCCTGTGCCCTCTCACTCTGATTGGATGGCTCCTCTCAGAACCTCCATTTAAGTCTGGTATGGCCTAGGTAATATTTTCATTACTCTCCTGACTATACTATGAACTTTCTTTACCATGTCCCCATGTTGGTACACCCAATACCTCTTCGGCTTCTTTTTAAGTGTTCCCTTCCTTCATTAGAATGTAAGCTTCTAGAGGGCAGGGATTGTCTTTCTTTTTGTTTTTATTGATTTGTATTCCTAGTATATAGCATAGTGTCTGGCACTTAGTGCTTAATAGTTGCTTATTTACTGACTGACTCTATCCATTAATCTGATAATGATTTTTTTTTCTCCTCTAATTTTTAAACTACATGATCTGGTGCTACTAGGCCTTCTTTTTTGTGTACCTTTTTCAATATTTCCCATGAGATTCCTGATTATTTGTTACATGATTATGAATTTTGTTATTCTTGATTCCAGTTCTGTATAGTAATTCTTGGTTAGCTGGATAGTTCTGGCAATGAATAAGTAAAATTAATTGAGGTAGCATTATCATTTTTGTTATATTGGCTCAGCCTACATATGAACGTACAATATTTCTCCAATTATTTGGGTCTGTCTTTATTTCTGTCAACAGTGGTTTTGTGGCACCAAAAACAAACCAATAGAAAACCTGGAAGCTAAGGGGATGCCCATCAAATGTGGAATGCTTGAATAAATTGTGGTACGTGAATGTGGGGAAATATGATTGCGCCACAAGAAATAAGGAAATAAAAATGATTGCAAAAAGACATAGAGATATTTATTTGAAGAGATGCAGAGTGAAGTGATCAGAACCAGGATGGGGAAAAAAAACTTAGATAGTATTGGAAAAATGAACAATTTTGAAAGATTTAAGAAATCTGATCAATTAAAAGATCCACCATTATTCCAAAAGGAATGATAAAGCTACTTACCTCATGACAGAAATAACAGACTAATACATAAAATGAGATAGCCATGTTTATGTGACCAAATTGAAAACATACCTTCTTCTTCCTTTATTCTTTCCTCCCATCTCCCTTTCTTTTTTCTTTCTTCCTTTTCTCCCTTCCTCCCTCTTTTTTCTCCCTCCCTTACTCTATTCCTTCCTTCCTTCCTTCCTTCTTTTCTTCCCTCCTTCCTTCCCTCCTTCCTTCCTCTCTCTTTCTTTTCCTTCCTTCCTCTTTCATTTTAGTAGATGAGAAGTGGGAGGGAAAGAAATTGAATGCTTAGTTGTGTGTGTGTGTGTGTGTGTGGTGGTGGGGCGGGGGTGGGGGGTAAAGTCCTAAGCAAAGCATCCAAGGCAATGTACCTAGAGGGCTAAGGAGTTCAGTCACGTAAAATAAAGCATCAGGATCTTTTGGAGATTAATGCAGATAAAAGGCAGCAGTACTTCAGCAGACAGATACAAGTCTCCATAAGAAATGGTGTTAAACCTGGACCAATGAAATAAAAAAATGATTTAAAAGTAGAAACTCATCCTAGCCCCAGTAGAAATAAGCTTCTTCATGGCATAGGCTATTTAATTTTCAGTTTTGTATCCCCAGAGCCTAGCACAGTGCCTGGCATATAAAGTAGGTACCACTTGGAACATGCTCATTCCATCTCCTTACAAGTGTCCATTTATGGTATAGAAGAAAATGCAGATATGTATTCATTGGATGGAAGGTAACTGAAAATTCTGAAGATGTCATTATCACCTCCTGGGTTACTTTTGCCAGTGCTACATCTGCTTTCAATTCAACACTATACAAGAACACCAATGGCAGGATTCCCGGATATACCTTATCATTGAGAGGTGAGACAAAGATAATTGTCTTAGCAACAGTGTGCAGGGGATGTGAGGAGAAAGATAGTGACTATGCTTTTGAACCAAATGTTTATCATAAACCATGGTAAGTACTTATGAGATTGTCCAAATAAAAGGAATGTTTTGATTCCAAACTTCAGTCCTTTGGATAGCCCTAAGGTCTGTGAAAGTTTTGGAATAAAGATTCCAAGAAGGTTCTTAGTAGGATACTCCTTAGTTACATAAAATCAGTCTTAACTCTTCTCTAAGAGAAGAAGAGTTCTTGGAGCTATGGTACTCAAAAAGGACAACAGTTTGTGACATAACCAATTGGATAGTATCCTGTAAAGAAGGATGATGCCTTTATAAAGCAGGCATCTTCCAAAGTTCTTTCTGCACAGTGTATTAAAAGACCTGGCTTATCTTTCTTATCTCTGGCACTCCTTCCAATGACTCTTTTTGTTTGTATCATTTCCCTGTATTTCTTACATCTTTGATTCTTTGCAGCCTGGAACATACTCCTTCGGTCTTTCCTTATTTCCCTTAATCTTCCCATATTTAGGGGTCCATCCATGAGAAAAAAGAAAACACAGAAAAACAAATGTTTTCTCCTTGCTTGAGCAAACCCTTATTAGTGCCCTAATGTTTGGTGACAAACTCTGAGCTGCATACAGTATGCTGAACAGAATCTTTTTTTTAGCAGAAGTCTCTAAGTGTTCATCTGAAAATGAAAGTTCTCATAGGATTATAATACTTTTACTTGATCCACATTTATTTTTCAACCATTTATGTTCTGCAAATCCAAAGAATACACACATACACACATACACACACACACACATATACATACACAGATTTGAAATGGGGCAGGGTAGGGGATTTCCATACAGTTCACCTAATTGTAGAAAGCAGGGGACAGATAACAGAGGTAAAGAGGTGTTAATGTATTAAATGAAGTACAAAGACTTGTCTGTGCTCTGTTATTCCTTTATGAAGTGTGAAAGAGTTATCCTGATAGCAGTAGAAGAGCACTTTGCCATTGGCTATCAGAAAATTGACCATATCCCTGGTGACACTTTAAAAGCAAGGTTGCCAACCTTGGGGGAGTCAGAAAGAAGGCAGCTTTATAGAACGTGACCCCTCAGCCTCTATGAGACAAAAATGGGAAGAGAAGGAGTTTCTTTCTCTTCCCGCTGCCCCCATGGTATCTCATAGTGGAGATACTCACCCCAAAGACTGTAGACACTATATCCAGCATTGAGAGAATCAGATGAAGGGAATGAAAGATGGGGGAAGAAGAGGAGAGGAGAGAGGGAGAGAGAAAAAAAACAGAGAGAGACAGAGATAGAGACACAGAGAGAGACAGACAGAGAGAGGGAACCAGCAGAAATGTCTCCATAGAGTTTGGCTGCTACTGTAGAAGAATGATTAGCCCTAGTAATCAGAGCAGAATGAGGGAGCCTGGCTAAATGACCTGCCCTGGAGAGATGCGATTCGGGGATGGAGGTGGGAGGGGGCCTGGGTGAGGATGATAAGAAAGAAGTCAAGATACTGCAGCACCAGAGCAGTGGTGTGTGTCCCTTTAGCCAGTTTCTCACCACCAGAGTATTTCACATATGCATCCACTGACACTGTGTACCAGTGGGATAATGTACCACAACTTTATGGGGAAAAAGTTTTATAACTACTGTTCTCACTGTGTTATCTCAGTAAATTTCTTTGCCAGCAAATGCCAATTGGGTCTCCTGGCAGACTATTAAAGATAAAGACACCAGTGGGGGCTGGTGAGCTGTAGTTTGAGGAGACTGGACTCCTAGAGAACACTGGAAACTAGAGTATTCCTTTCCCTGGAGACCCGACTGGCAAACTCACCAATGCCAAATACACACAATCACATACACACATACACAAACAAACACACTAGAACACAGTTGTGATTTCACTGGTTGGGGAATTCCTTCAACCAATGTAGAAAAGCACCTAATCTGCATATTACATTTTTTAGAGTTTTCTGGAGAACCAAGCGATTAAGTGACTTAACAAAGTAACCCAGAAACAGAAGTGGAATTTGAACTCATGTTCCTCACTCCAGGATTAGTCCTTTATTCGCTATATCAACCCCTACTTAAAGGTCGTTTTTTTTGTGTATGGGTGTTTATGTTCATGTTCGTGTTCATGTGTGTGTGTTCTCTTGTATTTTAACAGAAAAAAAAAACCATAGAACAGTTGGATATTATGATGGATAAGGCCTTATTATGTGTTAGGCCCTGGTACTAAGCCATAGTGATACAAAGTAAGACAAAATATAGTCCCAGTTCTCAAGGTGCTCAAAGAGCATATCTTAATCCCTCCATATCTCCTCCCTCATGCCCACAGGATCAAAAAATGAAAAAGAAAAGAAAAAGAAACTTCCTCAGAAAGTCTGACACCCTGGGGAGTCATTACTGAATCATCATCATTGTTCTGAAATCCCTCAAACTCCTGCTGGGTGGCCCTTAATTAAGCTGGATAAATAATAATGGCTCAGAAGTTAATCCACTGAAATACATGTGTCAGTAATACAAATGTTTGTCTTTGGTTCACTGTCCGCCATCATTCACGCAGACAAAAAATCAATAATTTAGTTCATGGTTCTAACTTAAAGATTCCTTAACTCCAAAAGCACTATATACTTGGTAACTATCATACCTTGGTGGCTGGGGCCATTAATTATTTAAAGTCATTTGGGATCTTTTTTTTTAAGAGGGAAATGATAGTTAGGCTAACTTAGAGTACTTAAATAATTACCCACATTAAAAAAATGAGAAATGATTTCTTGCTTCTCTTACTTCAAGATGGATCACTGCCTCCTGCATCCCTATGATCAAGTGCTTCCTATGCTTCATCTTCTTAAAGTAAATTAGACCATCCCTCATGTCTCCTGCTAAGTGCTGGCTAGTCACTACTATAGTTCTAATCAGTTAACAGCATTCCCACTTCCCCACCTGAAATGTCCAGGGGGTTTACTATAGATGTGCATCTTTCATCTTTCTTATATGTTGTCTTAATTCAGATTCAATGCAAAGACCTTCAGATTCTGAAAACACCCACATGACTGAGTTTAAAACACACACACACACACACACACACACACATACACACTGTGACAAGGGTTAGAATGTATAGCCATTTGTTATTCAACAAAATGGTTTAGATTCAGAATTCCATCACCGATGGTGTCTATGGCATTACAAATCAGTAGTTATTTGTCCTGCCAGAATTCTATAACATACTAGTTATTTCTTCCTATCATCTTCTTTATGCCTTGCCCCCTCCACAATGGGCTAAATCACAAATAATTAAATATTTCTCACTGTGAGTCTTCATATTCAATGAACCTAAGATATGTAATTGCGTACTTGAAATGGAATATCTTTGAGGAGTCCAAGTCAGACAGGACAGGAATATGGAAGTGTGTGTGTGTGTGTGTGTGTGTGTGTGTGTGTGAAGGAAGGGAACAGTAACAAGAATTTACTACATGCTATGTGCAAGGCACTGTGTCAAACACTGAGTATACAAACGAAACGAAAGCAAAGACATTCCCTGCATTCAAGGAGCTCAGTCTAATGGGAGAGATACCATGTAAAAAAAAAAACTAAGTATACACAAGTTATATATAGGCTACATTGGAGGGAAGTCACTAAAATTATAGGAAATAGGGAAAGTCTTCTTGCAGAAGGAAGGCTTTTAACTAAGACCCGAAGGAATCCAAGAGAGCTGGGAGGTAGAGACAAAAACAGAGATCATTCCAGGTATGGGAGACAATCAGTGAAAATTCACAGTCACGAGATGGAGTGACAAGGCTGTCACGTTTCACTGAGCTGAAGAGTACATAAGATATGGCAGAAGACTGGAAAGGTCAGAAGGAGCCATATGCTTTAAAAGCAAATTAGATGATGTTATATTTTTTTCTGGAGGTAATAGGGAATCACTGGAGTTTACTGATTAGGCAGATAACAGGACCAGACCTGTGTTTGCACTCTGAGAGCTGAGTGGGGAGATCGGTAAGAATGGGGAGGCACTTAGGTTACAGAAACCAACTAACAGGCTATTGTAATAATCCAGGCATGAGATGATGAGAATACATACATGTGGAAGTATTAGAGAAGAGAATGAAAGATAAATGAGAGATTCTGCAAGCACAGAATTGATAGAACTTGGCAAGAGATAAAAGAGAAAGGAGCCAAAGATGACAGCAAGGTGGCAAGCCTGGATGATTGAGAGGAGGGTAGTGCCCTCAACAATAACAGGGGATAAGGCAGAAGAAATAGTTTGGGGAGAGAGCTACATTTGTTTTTGGACATCCAAACTGAAAAGCCCCATGGGAAGTTGGACATTCCAGACTGGAGATAAGGGCTTGAGAAATAGATCTGAGAATCATCTATACAGAGATAATGGAATTATGTAGGGGTTGTGTGTAGTGTTTTAAAGGACATAAGCTAATACTTCTCAAATGTCTTTAAACTTCAAATGTTAGTGATGATGAAATCATCATCATCATCATCATCACCATCTCCATGCTCCAGGGAAAGACAGATTTCCCCATTGGTAAGGTGAGTTTTCTCACTGAGGGTTCCCTACACCAATGAAATTCCAGGTTCAGCCCAATAATCTCCTCTAGACAAAGATCTCATTTCTACTTCACCTACCTTTATGCTAGGATGATGACTTTCAAAGACGCTATATTTAAGTATATTTCCTGAAAAAATAAAACAGAACATCCTGTGCCAGGAGGCCTAGAACTCTCAAATTTTCTCAATTTTCCTGTCAAGCCTAAAACTTCCAGACATCCCTGCCAAGTTGGGTTTGAGATCAAGGTAGCTTGATTCCAAACAAAGGCTGAGAAGACACAGTAATATGCCCAACTTTAATGGGACTGGCATGTTCCATAAGCATGGATCTTTTACCCTTTAAGGGCCAAATCGTCTTTCATCTTATGGTTAAAAAGGACTTTTTAAACTTCCCCAATAGTTAGTACTCCCCTACCCACTGAAATTCTGTTGCATTTAACATTTATTAGTTTGTCTCTTAAGATATATACTGAGTCCTACCAGTATAATGTCAGCATCATAGGGGCAAGGACCCTTTTGGCTTTGTCTGTTGTATCTCTACTGCCTAGCAGAGTGCCAGTCAAATAGCAGGTACTTAATTCTTGTTGTGGGTATTTCAAAATGTAAAACATTCTTCAGTGCCATGTAAAAAGAGTTTTATATTGGAAAACAGAGCTGAATTCTTGTCCTGTTCTACGGCAGCAATGTCAACAAGTCATTTTGTCTTTCTTGGCCTCAGTTTACTAATCTGTAAAAGGAGGGGGTTGACTAGATGACCCAAGCTCTCTTCTACCTCTAACAGCTTAATGACAGCATAGTCTCTTTTTACGATCCAGGGTTATTCCATTTGGCTCAATCGGCATTTATTGCCTCCCAAAATGAGGCACTGTCTAAATACTGAGGTAGATCAATCAGATAGGTCTTTTTCTCAAGTACTTTCCAATCTAGTAGATGGCAGAATGGAAAGAGTGATGGGGTTTGGAGTCAGGAAGATCTGAATTCAAGGTACTTACTAGCTATGTGATCACTGCCTGTTCAGTCATGTCCACTTTTCATGACCTTATTTGAGGCTTTCTTGACAAAAATATTGGAGTGGTTTGCAATTTCTTTCTCCATATTTTACAGGTGAGGAAACTGAGAAATAGTGTTAAGCGACTTGCCCAGGGTCACACAGCTAGTAAATGTCTGAGGCCAGATTTGAACTCAGAAAGATGAGTCTTTCTGACTCCAGGTCCAGCAGTTTATCTACTAGCCACCTAGGTTCTGCCTCAGTTATCTCATTCATAAAATGTAGGTAATAATAGTATTGATCTCTCAGGGATGTAGTGAGAAGCAAATGAGATAATAATTTTAAAATGCTATATAAACTTTAGCTATTATTTTAATAATATTATTAATATATTTAGTTGTAGTAGCCTCACCCCACCATAACACTCTAGTGCCATATCACTCCTCTTCTCAAAAATTTTCAGTGCTCCCAATTCCAAACCCTTCAGCTTGTTTTTAAAGTCCTCCACAGTCAATTAACTACTCACTTATTTTTCTATCCTATTTCATTTTGCTCTTCTCCTTCATGGGCTCTATATTTCAGCAAAACTGGCATACTCACCAGTCTCTTGATTTTCTGCCCTCTGCATTTGTACAAGCAGTCTTCTTTACTTGAATGCATCTTTTTTTTTTTCTTCACTCAGAACTCAACTAAGTTTTTATATTAAACTTTCTCTGATTCCGCAATGACTATCACTTTCTTCACCTCCAGTTTTCCTAGCAAAGTAGTGCAGTACTTGTGTTAGTATTTGTAGCCATGCTGGAGATACCAACATCATCCTCGGTCCCAGTAGATTGTAAGTTCTTTGAGGACAGAGAATATTGCAAGTTTACACCCCCAGTATCTAGCATTGTGCTTTGCCCATAGTCGGCCTTTAAAAAAATGTTTATTGAATTGAACTGCTTCTAATGTATTCTTTATGACAGTCTGAGAAGAACTTGTTTAATTAGTGGGATTATAACGACCCTGAGGCATTTGGGTGCATTTCTCCACTGAGATACCTAGTCTTCAACTGGAGACCATCATTTTATTTATCTTTTATATTCACCAGAAGCCTCTTAAAAGTAAAATCCTGCCAATGGTCCTGTAAGTGAATAATCTAACTTTTATATCTACATTTAATCCAATGAACTGCATTCTAGCACCTGAGGATAGCTCCAGATCTCTTTTAACGGAACAAAGATGATGCATGTTTGGGGAATTCTTTTCTTCCTGGTTCACTAACCTTCTTTTCTAGGTTTGGAGCTATCTTCAAAAGAGTTGAGTCTACTAGAAGTCAGATAGCTAGATAAATGAGTCACTGAGGAATCAAAGCATTTAGAGACAGCTCAAGGGTCATCTAGCCTGACCTATACCCAAAGAAGAACTGCCTCTAAAACATAACTAACAAGTGGTCTTACAATCTTTGCTCAGAACACCTCTGATAAACTCACTATGTCCCACAGCTTCCCATTCCACTTCTGAATTTCCTTATTTTTTAGGAAAGTTTTTTCCCCGCTCATATCAAGTCTAAATTTGTTTCTTTTTGAACTCTACCCATTACCTTTAGAGCCAAGCAAACAATTCTACTCCATTTTCCATTTGATCACCATTCAAATACTTGAAGACAGCTACTCTATCTCACTTAAATCTATTTGGCTTTAGGCTGAACATCTCTAGTTTCTTCACCCAGTCCTCATGTACATGAGCTTATAGACTTTCACAGTCCACTTGTCCTCTGCTGGGACATGTTCCCATTTATCAACACCTTTCTTAAAGTATGGTACTCCAACCTAAAGGTCATGCTCCAGATGAGGTCTAAGTACGGCCAAGTGCAACAAGACCATGACCTCTTCACATGCTGGACATGAGGGCTTTGTCAGTGCAGGCTAAGGATGTATCACCTTCCTTAGGTCCCACATCATGCTCTTGATACATACTGAGCTTGCAACCCACTAGATCCCCAAATCTTCTTCATATGGACCATTATCTGGTCAGATCTTCTTATCATGAAATTCATTTTTTGAACCCAAGTCTAAGACTACACTTATTGATAGTTCATTTCATCCTTGGCCCACCATTTTAGCCTGTTAAAATCAATTCACTTTGTGTCTCTTTCATCCAGTGTGTTAGCTCTTCCAACTTTGTGTCATCTACAAATTTGACAAGCAGGCTGTTTATGCCTTCATCAAATCCTTGATAAAACTGTTAAACAGTACAGGGCTAAAAACAGATCCCTGGGGCAGAACACTGGAACCCCCCTTCTGAATTGATGTTGAATTGCTCCCACAGGTCTTGCCGCATTTGGGGGACCTGCTACACAACAAGTTTTGAATCCTTCTAATTGTTCTGTTGTCTAATGAATGTCTCTCTGCAGAAATCACGTTAAGTTACATTTATAGCATTTTGCTGATCTACCCCTCTAGAAATGCTATTAAAAAGAAAATAAATACAATCTGGCCTCTAAATATTACAGATGAACACAAGTTTTGTTTTAAAACCCATTATATAAAATAGTAACAGACAATAGATGCCTTTTAAAGTAGGCTGTTGCTTTAGTCACTCAATAACTATTTTTAATTGTTTACCATATAGCACTGAGCTAAGTGCTGGGAACACAAAGGAAAGGGGGAAAATGTCCCTGCCTTCAAGTACCTCACATTTTAATGAAATCATATGAAACAACACAAAACAAACAAACAAACTAAAAGCATTGATTTGAAGACTGTATAGAAATACAGGGAACACCTTGGTATGGGTTCTGGGGGCAGAAAGAATTAAAGGTATAGTGACTTTTTGGAATAATAAAATGCCAAGAATGCTATTTGTGCGAAGGACTAGAGAGCAACAGGAGTTGCTTCTGATGCCTCTTTTGTAACCCAGGTTTTTTTTTTCCTGAAGGCCTTTGATTATTTTAATTTGTACATGTAAAGTTTCTTTTACCTAAATCCTACTCTGATGGGTGGGGAAGTGGGGAAGCGATCTTGGGTTCCCAAAGGTTATGGGAGGGAGACAGAATCCATGGCAGTTGGAAAAGATTTGTGTATAGTAACAAGAATAAACCATAATAGAAAGTATAGTAGAATGGAAAGGGCACAGAATTTGGAGTTAGAGGACCTGGGTTCTAATCTCACCTCAATGACTGTGTTGTCTTAGGCAAGTTCTTTACTATCTCTAGATCTTGGTGACCTTACCCGTAAAACAAAAGGGTGAGATTCAATGATCTCTGAGGTTCTCTCCAGTTCTAGACTGATGATCCTATTACTTTACATCTGTCAAACAAAAGCCTATTTGAGTTAAGACTTCATCCCCAGGGCCCATGAAGAAGGATGAATTTTCAGTCATAGATACTCAAAGACCATTAATTCAGGTGGTGGTTTTATCAATGAAAGCTTTTCCCACATTTACGTAAGCACAGATCTTAGACATGGAAGTCAAGTGAGATTCAGCCTCCTCCCAACCTACCCCAGATGCTTCCCATAATATTTTCAGTAGTTTGCAGCAGTAAAAATTAGAATTACATTAAAAAGCATAATTAAGTACAAAAGCAGGATAGAGATCATCTAAAGATGTAGTAGATGATGCCTAGTCTTAGGGATATTCTACTTATTGTTAACCGGGTGCCAATTAAAGATCTGCGTTCCTGGAATCTTAGACCAAAAAGGGAAATATGTAGAGTTCTATGATTTTTATTTAAACAGACAAACTCCATGCAAATTTAAGGGCAGAGACAAGGATTACCTCAAGAAGGAAGTTCAGAGAACCAGCAGAAGTTCTGGTTTTGGAGAGCCAGGTCCTTGGGATAAGGGCCAGTGTGTTCTGCCAAAAAGAGCTCTGGATTCATTTCAGGCACCCAGCTGAGAAACCCTCAAGGGTCAGCCTCAGATTATATATTATGTCAAGAAGACCTCAGAAACTTTTATGGAAAGGGTTATCAACCGATCAGCTTCTCCATAGAAGAACCTCAGTGGAGGATGGGATTGTCCACACTGATGCATCCTGGTGAGCCTGCCAGGATGATTAAGCTGACAAGCACATCCCCAAGGAACATGATTTAGGATTGACCCTCTAAGAGTTGGAACACGCCCAACAAACTCGGGGATTCAGTGTGGTAGTAGAAGGATTCTGAGCTGTTCCTTCTGACAGTATCTGGGTAACAAGCTCAACTGTTCTGAAGCCCTTCCATGTTGGAGACAATAAAATTATGTCATGGGAATAGACAGGGATCCTTTTTAAATTTTAATTGGCTACAACAAAGTCCCAGGTGCATTTTACCTATAGCACTCAGTAGCAGAGTATAATGGATAGAGAGATGGGCTTGAAGACCTGGATTCAAATCGTGACTGAGGCACTCATCCATCACGTCACCTTGGTCTAGTTACATAACTTCTCTAAATCTGGGTTTCCTTGTCTGTAAAGTAGAGATGGTTCTAGCAGATATTATGGGGCTTTGGAGAGGATCAAATGAGACAATTTCTCCCAATTTACTCATGAACAAAAGGTTTGGACTCAGTGATCTTTAAAGTCTCTTCTGGTTCTCATTCTATGAAAACACATACAAAATATTTGCAAACTTTGTGTTGTTGTTCAGTCATGTTTGACCCTTGGTGATGACATTTGAGTTTTTCTGGTCAAAGATACTGGAGCAGTTTGCCGTTTCCTTCTCCAGCTCATTTTACAGATGAGGAACTGAAGCAAACAGAGTTAAGTGACTTGCCCAGGGTCACACAACTAGTAAGTAGCTGAGGCCAGATTTAATTTAAATCTTCCTGACTCCAAGCCCAGTGCTCTACACACTGTGCCACCTATCTGCATAATTATAAAAGGAATTGTCAGTTTATTATTATTTGTTGTTATTTTTATTATAGTTTATTATTCTATCATATGATAATATTGAATATATAATATGCAATATGTAACAATATATTATAACATATAATGTATTAATATTCTATATAATTCTAGCTTTCCAACCTATGGTCCTATGATAATGTATAAAAATACTTTGCTAACCTTATGGTTATAAAACTATTAGATTATGATGATGATGATGATGATGATGATGATGATGATGATGATTATTACTTTACAGAGTTGTTGGGAGGATAAAATTATATTTACACGCACATTTTATATATATGCGTAACTTTGCAAACCTCAAAGTGCTGGATGAATGTGATCTGTTATTTTCTCAGGTGCTTTTCCTAGTGTGTCCTACTGTGGTACATGTTCTGGGGCTACTATCAAACTGGTTGGCTCTCTGCCTCTTGTCCTTTCGAGGAATAGGAGATCCTTAGGAGCTGGGAGTGATACTTTAATGCTATCGCTGTGTCCTATTGGTATGTTCTCCTGGTTAATCAATTGACATCAATTAAGTAGTCAAACTTAGTTTTCAGAAATGTTTATTTTCACTAGGGTAATACAGTAAGAATACCAAAAAACAATTGCCGTTAGCTCTTTAATTACCCAAGACATATTTATTCCATTGGACAAGTGTGTTTAGGAATTGTTGGTATTTGGATGCAGTTGGTGTCTGGATGTCTTTTGCTCATTTCACCCATCTTACAAGTTGATGAGAGTATGGATGGTCATTCTAGCTCCTTCCAGTTCTTTGAACATTCAGGACACATCAGTGCCTTTTTTGGGACAAACTACCACGATTTGGGCCTTTCAAAACAGCCTCTTCTTATTCTCACATTTCTCTTACATATTACACCCAGGCTGTACTATTTCAAACAAATTTACATGTCTTTCTCTTTTAATTATACTCAGCCAGAAGAGCATGTGTAACCTCAGGCAGAGTTAGTATACATCAGTTGGGATGTATTAATCAGTATTAATCAGTCGATTAATATTTTACTTTCACTTACAAATTTGGCCATGGAACATTTAATTACTTGGTAAAGCATATCTTTAAGTAAATCAATATTATGAAATGGACTCATTTATCTTTCTTATTAGAAAAATAGCCATAAAATGTAGTGCACAAAAATAAGATTATTTAGATATTGAATCAATAGAATGCCTACTATTAGGAAAGGTGTGTAACTGAAAAATGTTATCAATAGCCTTTTGGTGGTGACATGACTCAGAATTTAAGCAACTGTCTTTCAAGTGATCCAAGAGTTAGTAACCACATTTTGATTTTATCAACTATACAGTTAGAAGTATTTCTAGGTCACTCAAACGCATTAATGTTATTAGAAACCCTAAGAGGGCACTAAGTTCTGCCACTATTTGCCATCTTTAACTCAAAGGAGAAATGTGAAAGAACTGGAATTTCAAGTGGATCCAAGAAAATTATATAGTCATGCCAACAGAGAGACTCACCTTAGTCTTGTCATTTAAAGAAATTTACAACCATTAAAAGCATTGAAGAGTGATATTTTGAGGCAGAGTTTTCATGAAAAAGAAAGGGCACAGGAACTCCAGATACAGCAATGATTGTACTTTTAAATTTCTCTCCCTGCCCCACCCTACCAAAATAAAAAAAAAGTGTGATCTTAGAGATTTTAGAAATCCTTTCTGATTTAAGGCCTGCCTATCCCCTCTAACCCTTTCTTATTATACTATGGCTATTGAGAATGTACTGAGTAAAGAAATATGCCTCTGACAAGATAATGTTATTTAAACATCACCCTACCCAGAAAATCCAGAAATTCTATAAGTAATTTGAATTGTAATTAATGAAAATTGGCTTTTATTGAGAGAGGCATGTCCAAAGTCAATTCATTTCACTGTATGGTTATTAGTCATAGCATCTTAGATTAGAGCTGGAAAAGAAATCTGAGATTATTTAGTCCAAACCTCTTATTTTACAGTTAAGGAAATGGAGGCTGCCAGAAGCTGTGACTTATCCAAAGCGCACAGGTAGTAAACCTCACCAACTGAATTTGAACCCAGGTCTTCTGACTACAGAGCTAATGTTCTATGATCTCATTACTGCTCCCCAAGGCAAAATTTCACAAATGATTTAAATGGGCCATATCCAGTATTATTGATTAAAGTCAATAGCTTAATGAAAATATTAGCCAATTTCTAACTTAGATGATGTCGAATCCTTAACTTCACCTTGACAAAGCAGCAAAATAATGGTTAAAATATTATCCCATTTGTATTTTTATTTATTATGGTCCAATTTACTATGCTTATGAATCAGAAGTTTGTGTCCTTTCTGACCTCCTCAATATTCTCTTTTACCAGACCGAAATGGTAGGAAGAACTTCTTGGAAGACATCTAACGTATGTGTTCTTGATTAGACTAGAGGTATCTCTCGAACGGGTCTGGCAAAAACATTGCTCTAAAAGCATCCATTTAACTTAACAATAAGGAAGCCTCTCAACGACAGTATTTTGGGGCCACAAACTAGTTATCTATGAGGTCCTCTTCCCCCTTTCAACTTTCCCACCTTTTTCTTAGAGATCGATAATCAAGTCAAAATTGAATTTGCTAAAATGAAAAGTGTGACAACCCGTCTCTCTAAAGCACTCCTCAGAAACCCAGTGAAGCTTTGAGGATGAATCCCCCTTGTTGATCAATAACCCTGCTCTCTCATACCCATCTGTGTCAGCCAGCCCTTTCCCTTTCCAGGCTCAATTCCATTCTTCCTTATGTTACTGTTGTCCAGTCATTTCAGTCACGTCTGTCTCTTCAGGACCTTTATTTGAGATGCTCACCAGAAACTACTTTGTAGGTGCTAAGAATTTTTTCAGTCTACATTATCATTTTCTTCTAAAGAATATAAACTCCTAGAGGGGAAATGTTATTTCATTTTGTCTAGGCAGCCTCCATTTCAGGCACATAGTAGGTGGTTAATTAATGCTTATTGTTTGAAAGATTGAAGTCAGTTCCTTCACCTACAAAAAGGGGGAGGGGAGGTGTTGGGTGGTTAGGCTAGATATCCTCCAAAATCTCTTTCAACTGTAACTCTCTAATCCTATGAACTGTTTTGATTTTTAGAGGTTTCAGAAGCCTCAGGCCCTGAGGGCTTTCTGAGTCTCAGACTAAAATCCCTTTGATGGGCCTTGTTCCCTCTACACATCAAGTCTTTAATCAGGTACTTGACCTTGGTAGAACACCCTTATCTTGGACTGCCTTCTGTTGGTTCCTGGAGTGGTACCTAAATTGTGTTTTTTCCCTACCCATCCCGTCCCTGAATCTGTCATTCTTCTCAGTCATAACAGAAAAGATGGAGCAATGTGATGCATGGTTTTCTTTCCCCTTGATAAGCCTTCTCTGGTTCTGAGGTTATTTTCATCCCAATCGGGATCAGGGGCTACCTGTGATACCATGACAACCAGCTGTTCCTACAGGGCTCTTAGCAAAGCTGTCCTTGCTGCTTGCTTCCCAGAACTTAAGTATGCAATCTGCATTTTGTAATTCTTTCTCTATCTCAGCCCTGCCCATTTCTGTAGAATTCCAGCCAGACTTCCTTTCAGGGTTATGGAGTAGCCAGTGGCACTGTAGAAAGGGAATGGAATTTAAAGGCAGAGGGTTGGTTTCCAATGACAATTTTTCTACCCATATGGCCTTAGGCCAAGTCTCTTACGATTCTTGCTGAAGTTGTTTCCTCACTGGAAAATGAGGAGGTGGGACTCAATGATCACTAAAATTCCTTCCAGCCCTCTTTCTGGGATCTCTTGATACTATCATTCCCATGACATCTTGGCACACCCAAGAAAATACAGAAGGATTCACACAGTGTTATCAAGGGTGTAGCTATCACTTTGTGAGACAGAATTCTCATCACCTATTATTTTGCCTAAGATGTCAGCGCAGCATGTAAGACTTCCCCAGGAAGAAACACAAGGGGAAACTACCCAGGAACACCAGAGACCCAAAGTTTCGCTGCAATGACACGGAGAGGCATCACTGGACACTTTGGCTCTCCTTCCTTTCTACACACACAGTTCAGTTTGATGACTGCACTGTAATGGAATCTTCCTGCTTTTCCAGCTCTTAGCACAATGCTTGGTGTATAGTGGGCACTGAATTAAGTTTATTGAGTGACTATTGACAATTACATGAGCCTCAAAAGGAATATAAAGGTGGCAAATACATCACCCAATTCATGGTGACACCAGAACCAGATTAAAATGTAGTTCCTAACTGATTTTACTCTATTGGTGTTACATATACATGTATGTACATATATACCTGTGTATACATACATACATATATACACATACATATATGCATACACATATATGCGTGTATATGTATATACATACACATGTGTATAGTATATGTACTCACATGTATGTATATAGATACATGTACTTTATATGTAAATATATGTATATAAACATTAAAATATTTGTATAAATATAAAAATATAAACACACACACTTATATAAATATATGTGGTTTTCTAAGTCAATATGTGGCCCATAAGGATCTTTATATACAGTTTAGTAGTACTCAATTGTATTTGAGTCTGACTCCCCACCCCCCACCCCCTAGGACAGAGGATGATGTCCTCATCCAGGCTACAGCAGCAGCTGCTGTCTTCCTGCCTCTCTGATCAGGAGTCCTCTTTTGATTTTTAAGGAAGTAAGCCTCTTTCTTAACGATTTAACCTATATAGCCCTTCAAGATTTTGCACAAGAACGTTTTCTAGACAACTTATTCTGAAACACTCATATACTATTATCACATGTTTTAATTTATATGTAGCTCTTGTTTACTAAACTATACTAAGTCCCTGTAAGACAAGGGTTGTGTTTTACATTCCTTTCATGCATCCTATAACCCTTAACACACGGCTGATTTTGGTGGCAACTACTGGTTGAATTTAATTGAATTTTTTATAGGCTAACTTTTGGCCTACATGATGGAATACATTTTTTGGCCTTTCTAACTTAATAAGCACACATATATAAAATATATATACATTTATACATATATTATAGAGTAAGAGATGAACATCTAAAAATATAGAAGTAAATTAAAATATATTCTCTTTAAAATATGACTTTAAAACATGACATGCAGAAATGATCCAAGTGTCATATGTGAAGGAAAAAATTAACTGAGTTTTGAAAAGTAAGGAGACAAATAAAAGAGCAAAGAATGAGAAAAACAGGAAGAAAGAAAATGTGATTTGTCTGCAGATTTTTTAGTTTTGCCCCTGCCTAACCTTAGAAGAATTGGTCACACTTGAAGACTAGCAGTATTTTGATTTGAGGGAGGGGGTATCTGAACCTTTGATTTCAACAGGATTGGAAAATCCCTAGTGTAGAAATATCTTCTACTCACACACATCAACAATTTTTATGGAACTTAGTTGCCTAGGTCACTGGGAGGTTAGAAAGCTTGGAGGAACACAAACAGGATATCGGTGGGAGGTAGATTTAAAGTTGGATGGTTTCAGATCCAAAGTCAGTCTAGCACCCACCGTGCCATGCTTCCTAGTGTAATATTATTTTGAATAATAACCAGTACACTCCCTTTCTCAATTACAGGAGCTCATTCCATTTCTAGGTTTTCAGTTGTTTTTAAAAGCATAAGAAAAGTATCTTGCATTTAAGAGGCAGAAATTATTAATCCTATTTTATAGATGATAAAAATGACCTAGAGAGTTTAACATCTGTTATTCAAAAGCCATTTTATTAACCATTGCTAGAGCAAGAGCCAATACTTGCATCTAGGGAACTGGAACAATATATTGTCTCCACATGCAAAATAGCCCTATCTGCCAGGTAAACCATTTTTATGGTTTAAAAGCTTACAAAAACTATTGATCTATTGAAGTACTGGTCTGGCATGGAGCACATGGAAATATTTTTAAATTAAATTCCACTTTTCAATTAAGTAACTTTTCTCTGCCTCCCATCTCCCACCTCCTCCCCCGAGGTGGGATGTGGAGAAAATAACCCTGTAACAATTATGCATAATTAAGCAGAACAAGTTCTATATTGGCCATGTTTAATTCTGCATAATTTGTCCATCACCTCTCTGTCAGACATATTTGATTTTCAATCAACTGAAATAAGGGTTAAGGAAGTTGCGGCTCTCTTATCCAGAAGAAAATTGTAGAGTAATAGTCCTATTAATGAAAAAGGATACTTTCCAACAATACAGTTAATTATTGTAAACTCACATAGGCAAAAAGTAGGGTATCTCCTTTACATAGGGAAGATATAACAGTGTTTGTCAGTATGTAGATTATCCCTCATAGAATGATAGACTCTCAGAGTAGGAAAGGACCATAAACACTGCCTGTTCCATCCAGTATCTAAACAAGAATCCCTCCCTGTTGTATCATATTGACCAGCAAATGCCCCTGTGAAGAAAAGCCCCTGCTATGGGATTTGGTCCATTCCACTTTGAAATTACTCTAAACATCCCAAATTCATCAAATTGTGTTAATATAGAATCCACCTCCCTCCATTTTTTTTCACAGTATTATGAAGTAAAACCTAGGAGAATGGGATCTACAATATTCCCCAGTCTTCAGGTTACAGTCAAAGGAAATCAGATTAGTTTGGCATAGCTTGTTCAAGATAAAGTCACAGCAGTTCTTCCTGTTCCCTATGTTCCTATCCAAAACTATTCTGTCCCTTTGACGCAAAGTATTTCTTATTCTTGTTTTAAATCTGTCATTCATTGTTTCTTAGAGGCAGCATGGAACAGCAGATGAGAAAGCTGACCTCAGAAGAACCCAGGTTCAGGACTGGCCTCTGATACATGCTGGTTGGCGAGCTGGGCAGGTTGGTAGAAGGAGTATCCTCATCCCTTGTTTTAATGAGATCATAGGTCCCATCCCTGTCCACTCATCTTTTAGAGCCCACATCCTACCATTAATAACCCAGGCAATAAAGATTTCCAATGTTTCGTTCCTAGCTTCTCCCCAAGAATGAAAGTCAAACTCACAAGACAACACCACTTTTTTTTTCAAAGTCAGAATAACAGAAGACCTTCTCCAGTCCTGTGACATCTCTCTTATTTTCTGTTCTCTAAGTGACAATGATTTAGCTGTCTCTGAAGTTGGTTCACTAGGGACCTAAAGACTTAAGTTCATCAGGGCCAATTAGGTATTATCTATTTCCAGACTTGTCTTAGATTTGATCTCCTTTTAGCTATTTTTATTCTATACTTTGCAGGCATCTAAGTGGCACAGTGGATACAGGGATGGACCTGGAGTCAGGAAGACCCAAGTTCAAATTTAGCCTCAGACTCTAGCTACTGCTATTATTCATCAAATATGTATCTATTTTATCAACATAATTACTCCATATATATTGACAAATAACTGAATGCGTGTAATAACACCCATAAAATTTTATATAGTGGATCTTTGGACAGTAATAAATCAACTGATAAACATTTATTAAGTGTCTACTATGTGGTAGGCAGTGGTGATGCCAAGACAAAACCCAATCGGTCCCTGTCCTAAAGGTGCTTACAGTTTACCAGGAGATACATGTAATGTAGGATGATCAATGAACTCTGTCCTTATAAGCAGGTCCACAATATTCAGCTCAAGCAATCCCCATGTGAAGTTGGAGTATGCATAGACATTTTGTAAATGGTTCTAATCTCTTAGCTCTGTGGTCCAGAGGAGCTTATTTGATAGGCTATGGAGCCAGCAAAGGTAAGGGAGGGATAAGATTTAAAATGGCACTAGTAAGCTAGAACCAGTTTCTTGGCATGGGCTTTTTAAAGGAAGATAAGCTACTGAGGGTGTTTGGGGAAGGGTAGGGGATGTGGCCTTGAGACTTCTATCACTTGGAGACAGAATAATTGGCCCCACTATTCCTTCTGTCTGCTTTGTTGTTTCTTTATTGCTTTTAGTTGAAGGAGACTGGAGATGACCACAACCTTGTTAACTTCCATGAGATAATGCCAGTAGAAGATCTGGAAAAGAAGCTTATGTCAGATTTTACAGCCAGTGAGTCCAGCATCAACACCCCAAGGAAAGATCTTCAGGACTCAGCTCAGCAGTGGCTAAGATCTAGACACATCTAGGCATTTAGATGTGAACGTAGTGGGATATTTCTATGTAAAAACTTGGAGGTCTGAGCCCATTCTTTCCAAGGACTGGAGTTATTTAGGGGACAGTGTAGCCTACCCCTCAGGTTAAGGGGTGAAGGGAGGAAAGATTTTACTTTGGCGTGGCTAACTCTTTGAAATAAATATCCTTTAGAAAAACTAACTGAGGTTAATTGATTAAATGTGTTAATCACTGGCAGTTAGGAGTAGGAAAAACAAATACACACCCCAGGAATGGGGGATTAAGCTTAGAACATTCCAGAAAGATACCCCCAATACCTAGGGACACTACCAGAAGAGGATAGGGTGAAGCAGCCAGACTAGCTCTAAGAAAATGATTCCAAAATGTGGTGCTAATGTGATTAAAGATCTTTCCCACCCATTCAATAGGGCCTTTACTTATACCCTTTACTCACTAGGTGGGAAGCCCCAGGTCCACACCCCTTCACTAACACACCCTTTTGCTAATTAGGTCACCAGAGGTATGAAGCCCTCAAGGCCCTAAGGAGAGGTACTAAGACCAGAGCCAATCATATGTGCACCGAGTTCTAGTCAATCAGATGTATGTGAATTCAGCCAATCAGAGACCTGAGTTTTAGCCAATCAGATGCTGGCTAGAATTGTATATAAAGAGAGCCCAGAGTGTAAGAAAAGCAGGATTGAGAAGCAGACATCAGGAAGACATTAAGACAGCAGACATCAAGAGAGCATTAAAGAGAAGACATTGAGAAAGCCAGCAGCAAGAGAGACTGCAGACCTGAGAGTAAAGACCAGAGAGCTGTGGAGATCAAAGAGCTGTGAATCTACAGCATTGAGAGATTGGAGAATTTAGAATCCAGGAGACTGAAAGGACTGCAAAGGTTTTCAGAACTTCGGGAGAAGATGCAGGCAAGCAGACAGTTGGTATTAGCATGTGATTGTTTATGGGAAAGCCCTAGGAAGGGGAAAGGTTACAGGATGACTTGATTCCTTGCTATAATACTGTGTTATAATTTCCCTGTTGCTAAATTGAGGTGGGCTTACTGGTTTTGGAATATAATTACTGCTATATCAAATTGGAGTTATTGGTCTTGGGATTTGATATTCTGGTGTCTAAATAAATGCTATACTTCTTCTACCTAGAGAGTTTTTTATACTTTGCAATTCCAAACCATACCAGCATGTTCATGGTTATCCTCAAGGTCATGAATCTTGCCTTACTGATGCACAGAGCCAACATGTACATACAAGTATGTAATCAATCAATTAAAAAGCATTTATTAAGAGCAAATCAAGTGCCAGGCATTGTGCTTGGTGATGGAAATACTGCTAAAAAGAGCAAAACAACCCCTCCCTACTTAGAATTTAATTCTAGAGAATGAAAGATATTGAAGAGTGTTCAAGGATTTATCCAAGCTTTTTGTGGGGAAAAAAAGTCTTAGAGCATACATTTCCAACTTTATTTTCTGTTCAGACAATGAGGTACTTTTTTTTTTGTTAAGACCTTTTGTGAATTTGACTAGCAGCCAACACTGAAGGTTGAACACCTCCAGCTTGACTTTTAGACTGCTCAGACACACATGACTATCACTCAGACAAAACTGATTCCCAGACACACAAACACACCAGAATATTTTCTCTTTCAACCACAGAAAGGGTGACTGACTTTGTGTTTAGTTGTATGCTAAGAAAGTGGTTTTTATCAAGAGCTGGAAGCCAGACTAGTATTTTCTTTTCCCTGTTGGTTTAGAAATATTATTTATTCTATCAGATGGAGGAAGAGAGTTCTTTATTTCTTGCAACCATCAGTAGGTGCTACAGTGAGAAAGGATTATGAAGCCTAACAACTAGGAAGAAGGAAGCAAATGGTTTGATGAAGATTAGACCAAACAGCTAATTAAGATATAACCTTTATCCCTAATTCATACACTAAGCTTTGCCCACACAAGGAAATGAATCCAAATGCTACTTTCTCTCCTGCTCAACACACACACATGCATGCTTTGAAAAAAGATAAATATTTCAAATATACTGCGCCCCCTACCCTTGAAATTTCTCAGCCTCTAGCTGCTGAATCTTTCATGAGTACTTCTTGCCAGTTCTAGACAGCAATGAGAGAAAACCTGTCAGTCAGGCAGTAGCTGACTTGAGTCAGGGTAAGACCCTGAACAAGGATGGAAAGAAAAATAAAACTTCTCTTCTACCCCTTCATGGAATCTCATTTTCCTTTGTATTTTAAGGCTCTGTCTGCATGAGAGCAATACTATGTAAGGGGAAAAAAAAGCAAACTGCGAACTGGAATGGGCAGAGGTAGGCAGAAAACCCATTGGGCTGTCAGCAAATGTTTTCTAAGAACAATAAAGAAGTTAGGAGGAGTACATTCCAGGCAGATCAATTAATCAATAAGCATTTATTAAGTGCCTACTATTTGATGACCAAACTCAAATTTGGTAGTCAACTGTGTAACCCTGTTTTCAACCCTGAAAAGATGGAGGTATGGAGAATACC